>NC_090191.1:25235389-25512889 GCF_024679245.1 Pseudorasbora parva | reverse complement strand
GAGATGACTGTTGTTACGTCCCTCGTTAGTTAGATGTTAAAATGTCTAGTATGTTATCAGACATAACACAATAAAGGTGTGTGCGCGACAGATAGCGTAAGGGAACATGCAAAAGAATGATCAACACTCAACAATCTCAGTTGAAAAGTATTTAATCTGTTGTTATCATAAAGTAAAGTAATAAAGTGAAAAGTAATAAGGTAGAAATAATAAAGATTTACATAGTATATGAGCAGTCAGGATCAAACAAATGGGGAGAGAGAGGAGCAAGCAAATGGCGCTTAAATCAAAGAACCAAACATAACCAAACTTCTCTAACTAAAGATTCAGAAACTAAACTAACTAACAACAAAAGATGTAGAAAAAAACATCTTCGACGTCCGAAAACGGCATGACTAAACTTCCTGACTAAACCAAATCAAAACATACACAAGCAGCACCACTCCTGAGCCTGGTGTGTCTAATACATGATTTGAATTACGTGTGGAAATGTAGGTCACGACCTGCTTACTGGCTCACAACCTCTCTTACCCCTTTCACTGCGTGAAGTGAACTAGATGAGAAGACACTCAGAAAACTCGGTCATAAAACAAAGCAACAATTTTTAATTAGATTCTCGGACTGGACTCGCCGTCACCGAGCGTGCTCTCTCTCCCCAAAGTCAGAGCACCCCGTCCATTGCCGCTTGCTCCATTCATAAAGAGCCTCGTGACCGATGATTGGTGGTACACTCCTGACGTCAGCATCTGACGTCCGTTTATTGACAGGCGATCGTCACACTCAAATACACACTCACATACCAGGGCCAGAGTAACATTAAGACAAACTACGTAGCTGCATACATAACACACAACATGTGACTACTAACGCAGTTGACCTGAATTCCCCCGTATAGTTTAATAAACGTCCGTAGATGTGCCTTGGCCTGCTTTGCAACCTGTTTTTATACACTTTAAAGCAAAAGGCAGCATCTTTTGGGTACACTGCTAGACACCCTCAAGACGTTATGCACTGCCCTGAGGCGGAGATGATAATGTGTGGTGGAGATGGTCATCTCTGAGCCACTGTTGTGCTAATGTGATATTTTCTCCTCTCCTTCCAGTGAACACGACGGAAAAGACGGAGAAGAAAAAGGAAGAGACGGCTGTGGTTTCTGTAGGTACTGTGCTTTTTGTTCTCAAGAATCTTATCAGCATTAGTATAGTGTTGTTCATGTCGCACTACAACTTTGAAGATACACGGTGCAATTGTATGGTAGATCTTTCAGAAATCGCGAAGAACAACAGGTTTTTTTTGGGGGGGGGGGTTAAGATAAAGCTATACCTTGAACTCAGTCTTTAATATTTCAACTGATATCATCGGCCCATCAATCACAGAGCTCATGGTATCGCTTTGTATTTTTGTCTCAACAATGCAAACACTTTGTGTGTGAATTTACAGCATTATTTGCTACAAGTTGTCGTACTAAGCAGATTTTTAAAAGCGTTTATAGTAGGAGCTGTACTACTGTTGTTGCTTTTGATTTAGTACTGTGCCCAAGTGTGCCAACAGTATTTTTTACTAATAGGTATTCTTAAGGTATGATCGTGATGGATGGCTCATCATCATTGTTGACTCCTATTTGCTCATATTTTGTTCTTATTGCTGATTTTCAATTGAAATAGTTGCTTACAAACTTGTAGAAGGCTTTAGTACAAAAATGCTAAAGATACCTCATATCTCCATGACCCCCCCCCACACACACACACACACACACACACACACACTTTTGAAAAAATGATATATAATTTAATATATAATATAATTAAACCGTGTTATATGTTGATAATGTGATATTATATATAGTCAGACATGCATGTGTCATTATATTATTAACATATTACCAAAATCATGATTCAAATGGAGTTACAAGGTTTTTGACCAGCAAATTTATATTGGACTAGAATAGAATATTGGACATACATGTTTTGTCTGCTAGTAGAACGGCCGCATTGAGGCAGTTCAAATCTCGTTTTTAAAGACAAAGCTGCTATGCACAGGCTCTTTAAGACAGTATGACTTGATGAGAAATACTTGACTAAGACACTCTTCTCCGCTCCTCGAATACATAAAAAAAAAAAATAGTATTTTTATCTATAGCGCTTCTTGAATAAAGAAAGCTCTGTACTTATTCAAACAAACAGTTCTTTATTTACCTTTGCACCTTAAACAAACAAGAGACTTTCCAAACTGCATGTGGCACTTTATTCACGATAGAGGCGGGTGGAGTTAAGAGGGTTGACCGACAGTTTAAGGATCCAAATGGAGCTACGAGGTTTAGCCACAAGCTTTTTTTAATACTTTCCATCGGTTACGTTTTTGTAAAACCCCACAGAAAGACGTGAAGGCTGACCAATAGTAATGATTTATGAAAATAAATTAAAATGACAGAAAATGGAGATAGAAGTTTTTTTCCAGACAGACTGGAGCCTATAGGAAATGTAATGGACTGATTGAACAATATTTGTTTTGTTTTGTTTTTCTCATGAGATTTCTTAATGACAGTCATAAAATTGCCTTTGCGTTGATTTACTGTAAAAGTCTGTATACAGCATTTTTTTATGAGAAATTTCTGTTAAATCTAGTCCATCCATCTCTCTAATGCCTTCATCTTGATTTCCAACTGATTCATCCAAGTGCCTGACTCCAGTTTAAAATCAGAGGTTTCAGGGATGACTGAAGCAACCAGTAATTAATGCTTCCTCTGCTACTTTGTTGAGTTGTGTGTGTCCCTCGCTCTCTCATGATGAATGGAGCTCCTGGACCCTGTCCCAACTGTCATCTGTGATTGATGCACTGTGCTTGTCTTCGTCCAGGTTTCCTGCGCTCGGTACCTCCCTTCCCCCATCCGATCTTCAGCCTCATCCTATTAGCCACAGTATTAATCACCGCCAGTGCTGCTAATTGCTTTATAATCCCACCCCTGAGCCGTACAATGTGTTGAGAGAAGTCACCTCTGAATCCCATCCCTTTCCCTGTCGTTTCCGTATCTCTGTCTCTGCCATGCTTGTTTTTGACAGCAGTGCATTACCCACGAATTCCGTCCTACCCTAATCCTCTCCCGATTTCCTCGAAAGATAATCTAACCGAGCCACTCGCCGTAAAACTTCAATGCTGCACCCATGCTGATGTAAGAGACAAAGGGCCTGGCCGGATTTGTCAGAAAGGCCATTGGGAGGATAGGAGTCAAGATGAGGTTGAACTCAAGTGCGCTAAGCCCTTTTGCTCTTTCCTAATACTGAAATCTCTATCAGCTTTCAGTTTGCTCCGTACTGCTGATTAGTCTGGGTCATTTGTCAGTGCTTTCCTAAGGGCCCACCCACACTGCACATTTTAGGGGTCTGACTAATCTAACACACCCAATTTAGTTCATAGAATAAAGAGGACCTCCACAGAGTGACTAATGAGCTGAATCAGGTGTGCTGGATATCAACAGTGTCCAAAATGTGTCAGTTGAAGCTTGAGAAACCCTGGTCTAGGTCATTCAAGCATTTTTATAGAACCCGAGGGGGTATTTGAAGTTCACGCTTCATTCCAGATGTGGCTTCGGGTAACTGTACCATCATGAGAGAAGACACAGTGCATTGAGCATGGAAATGGAGGATTACGGCGAATAAACTCAAGCTTGAGCGATTGGCTCAACCGGGCAACCCCGCAGTCACGCTTTGATATTTTTATTTATTGCCTCCCTCAGCGATCGATGACATCTTTTCTCTTTCTGAGAGTCACCAAGTATAAATTCTATACGAAACGAATGCACCTCTTTTGCCGCTCCTTGACGTCGGGATAGATTGACAAGCCACTCAAGCGGCCCTCACTAATCAGAACTCCCATGCGGAGAGCAAAGCCCCGGGAAACTCATTTAAAGTTGTCGGACATATTGTTATGCGAAGCACATCAACGTCAATAGAGAACAATCAAGAGAAATATGAGAGAAATCAATCCATCTGTGAAAATAATCAACACACGGGCTTCCTCAGCCTGTCTTTCATCTGTCTATAGCCAGGCATCCGATTACAGATCGAAATAATTGGGTGATGTGAGGTCCAATAATGGAGGGGAAGACCATTCTGGGGATATTTGGATATTTGGAGCTTTTACAGTGCTGTTAGCATGCTACGTCTCGCCCTCAGTGCTATAACAAGGTGTACATCATCCCTCTCTGGAGTGCATTAGGGGCACTTTGTGCAGGCTTTTAGTACCCCCATTCCGCAAGCAACTCTCTTCCCTCTCTTTCCTCGTGCTCCCTCTCTTTTGCCACACTTATAACAGCATATTACCATCGCTAGCCCGTCTCCCTCATTTTCTCGACAGATAAGGCTGTTTTTTCAGGCCTGTTCCTAACAGCAGAGGCTATGCCCAATGTTCCTCTTTTAATCCATCACATTATACTATTTCATTTCTTCTCTAATTCGTTAATCAGCGAAGCGCCCAAGCTGATATGACCACAGTCATACCAGAAGCAATTTCACATCTCCGGTTCGTCTCTCGATTTCTGCCCGGCGAATTCTCAGATTGTTCCTTTAATAACCTTGTCATGGATGTATCACAGCTTTTGGCACATGACTCACATTAATTCGTCTGTCCATTAAGAGGAAATTAAGGGACTGGGTTTTGCATAGGACTGTCTTATCAATAGCTGACAGATGGACATGTCAGAGAGACATGCCAAAGGGGTCCTGTTGTGTGGACTCTAATAAGAAATGAGAAATGCTGCTACTATAATTGGGATTATTAACAGGAAAAAGTGTTAGATGTTTTTGATGTCTTAACTAGTAGAAAGATGAACTTTGAGGC
This sequence comes from Pseudorasbora parva, assembly GCF_024679245.1. Lineage (NCBI taxonomy): Eukaryota > Metazoa > Chordata > Actinopteri > Cypriniformes > Gobionidae > Pseudorasbora > Pseudorasbora parva. The sequence goes on along the minus strand of NC_090191.1, from coordinate 25,508,053 downwards.
TGAATTAGCATATCATGCTCTGAGCAATGTTTTATGCAGGACTAATAATAGTATGCTATGAAGCATGTTTTACACCCAAGAAGTTAAAAGGGGGCTTTGGAACGTCTTCCATAAGCGGCAGACTTCCTGATGGTTTTAGACACCCTCTGGGTAGTGTGCCACACTCTAAGATTATAAAGGTGATCAGACTGTCGGTCTGGAGCTCTCATCTGCGTAAGTGTCGAAACAAATTGTAAAACAGGCGCGTTTTTATGAGTCACATATTTTAGGTCTAAATAACTTTATTCTTGCCTAAAAAAAATATTCTGGTAATACTGGGGCAATATTGCAGGGCTGGAAAAGGCTCTCAGCCAATCAGATTTAAGGACCAGAAAGAATATATAAGGTAATATAATGTATATAATATAATAATAAATAAAAACTCATTTATTCCTCTGATGCAAAACTGAATCTTCAACATCATTACTCCACTCTTCAGTATCACATAATCCTTCAGAAATTATTCTAATATACATATTTTTTGGCTCACGGGACATTTCTAAGTTTAATCAATGTTGAAAACAGTTGTATTGCTTAATATTTTAAAACTTATAGGCATTTTACCAAAAATGAAAATTAGCCCATGATTTAGTCACCCTCAAGTCATCCTAGGTGTATGACATTCTTCTTTCAGATGAATACAATCAGAGTATTAAAAAAGTTTTGACTAATCCAAGCTTTAAAATGGCAGGGATTGTTGCTAAAAATAAAAATGTCTGTCAAATAACGCGTTCCACACGGCTCTGGGAGATTAATAAAGGCCTTTTGAAGCAAACTGTTGCGTTTTTGTAAGAAAAATATCCATATTACAAACTTTTTTAATTAAAGTTCCTGTCGATCGCCTTCCTTGGAAAAGTGATGAAAGTGCCTTCTCGGAGTTCAAAATGCTTACGCTACGTCTGACGAGCGTACCTGACAGAGTAAGTCTTTGAACAGCAGAGGCACTTTTAACACTTTTTCCATAAACTGAATACGGAAGGCGAATTGCCGAAACGTTACTTTATAAAGTTCTTACAGAAACGCATCAATTCACTTCTAAAGGCATTTATTAACCTCCTGAAGCCGTGTGGAGCACATTATTTGACGGACAGATGCACAGAAGACAGAAGACTGTCATATACACCTAGGATGACTTGAGGATAAGTAAATCATAGGTTTTTTTTTTTTGTGAACTATTCCTTTAATACATCTTTTTTTTCCAGATTTTATGATGAACAGAAAGTTCAAAAGAACAATATTTGAAATTGAATTTATAAATGTCTACACTGTCAACCAATTGAATGCATCCTTGCTCAATAAACATAAAATAAAAATGAATAAAAGCTTACTGACCCCAAAAATTAACATGGATTCTATTCTATTCTATTCTATTCTATTCTATTCTATTCTATTCTATTCTATTCTATTCTATTCTATTCTATTCTATTCTATTCTATTCTATTCTATTCTATTCTATTCATGGACAGAAACATGTGCATTGCTGTTCTCAGTTCTCCCACTGCTGTCCAGTGTGGTACAAAGTTAATTGTGGACCCAGCTTACACAGAGATTGAGAGGTCTACTTCTGTGGTTTAATTATTCTCGTCCCATTTTCTTTTTATGCCTGATCTCATGTTATTGTACAATGGAGCGGTGATGATGTTAGTGTTAGGGACACATTTTACATCCATTTATAATTAGAACAGAAACCTAACATGGCTGTTCAGACAGATGCTAACAGTATCACTTTCATGCCAATTTCTCCATGGTAACAGAGCCATGTGACACAGTTATTCCGCCGCCTGTCAGTGAAGTGTAGCCAGCGGGGGGGTGAGGGGTGGGGTTCAAAAATGCCCAAAGGTCTCACATTCACTCAGTCATGTCGCTGACTGCAGGTCAGGTGATCTCTTGTCTTGACATGCTCTTTTTGCTCCATTTCTATTGGGTTAAAGGAAAAGGCCAATGACAGACTTGACATTTTTAGATCCAGCCTATGAGCTGCTTGGCACGTCTATCCATATGTCTCCTCTATGTTATTTTTATCCTGAGAGAGACCAACTGAGGCTTTGGGACACACACCCATCACTCTCAGACATTACCCAAATCAGAGACTAGGATTTGCCATGATTCCCTGTCAGTGCTGTTTTAAGGAAACGGGGGAAAGCAGTGGTCACACATTTCAGCTAGACCTCTGAAAGAGAAAAACAAACACTGCAAATTACCCATGGGAAAGCAAGGGTCCACTACAATCTTCTAGACATCAAGACGATGTACTCTACTGCATGCACACAAATAAGTATTCTCAGGCCAAATAAAGGTGAGTGGCACCTTGACTATCAGCATATGAAAGCTCCTCCATTCGAAAAACAAGACGGGATGGAATTTATCCTAAGCCACACACGCAATGGCATTTTGCCACTTAAACGAAATGAAGACTAATAGAGCAGGCTATTCGCATCCCTTCAGCAATTATAGAATGCCAACCAGTGCTGATTATTTAGACAGGGTGGATAAATCAAAAAAGCACATATACTTTGATTCCAATTAGGATTGGTGAGCTGGCGTCGGCAATATTGGTAATTTGAGGAGTTTTAAGACCTCACCGACCTAACTTTGCTTCTAGCAGCATGAGACTCGCAAGTAGTTTTCATCCTCTCCAATGCTCTTTGGCTGCTCCACTGTGATTTGGTCACGATGAATGCCAACCAGTCCCCAGGGGCTTTGAAGTCAGATGCTTGCATTGATCTCCAGAGCTGCCCATCATCTCAGCGGCACTGTAGAGTGCTGTCCATTCCAAACATACCTGAATCTCAGCTGATTCCAATTTTTGTGTTTGTTTGTTTTTTTGTCCAATGAAACTGAAGCCATACAGAAAGGTCATTGCATACTAACACGCAACATATTTATGCAAGCTGTCTCTGTCAATGATTGTCTCTGCTGTGAGTCAACACAGCTTGCATTTTGATGCATACAGAAATATGTTGCTCTGGATATGTTTTGCATGCAGCTCATCTACATAGAGTTTGGGCAAAAGCTAGTATTATTAGTATCATTGAACTGGCAAATTAAAGGCTTTGATTGCTGAATTAATTTTATGCCAACTTTTTTTGGTTGGCCTATTCATTTATTACGTTCACAATGTTACAGTATTTTATGAAATGGCCAGCTGTTCCCTCCCATCTAACCCTGGAGCAATATGCAGTAATTATATTCTTAGCCATCTTTGTCCAATACCATCTTTTTTTCCCAATAAAAATGTCAACGCATCTAACTATTATAAACATTTTCTGTAAACAAAGACAATTTGCTAGAAGTCAAAACTGTGAGAAATGAATTACAAATCATATTGTGTAATGGGAAAACCCGATCTCATGAGAAAGCGGAACTACTTTACAAGATGGCCTTTTCGTATAAGTTCCTACAATGTGATTCTTACAAATACGTATGACTTTTAGAAAGAAAAAAAAAAAAAAAAAAAAAAAAACTAAACCCACTCCTAATAAGGAATAATGTGGATCATATGAAAATACACTAATGAGATTCGAATAAGACATCAGTTCGTTAAAATGTAAAATTTTTACAAACTGCCATCGGATTGAAGTTATTTTTGAGATTTAAAGTTGCAATTGTGGGATATAAGGTTGTCAATTGCAACAAAACAAAAAAATGTTTAATTGCATTTCAAATTGACAAAATTGTAGTTGTAGAATATAAAGTATATATATATATATATATAATTTATCTAAGTGGAAATGGGTTTCAATAAAACTGTATTAAAACTGCACTCATATTCATGGCTTATGTTGGCTTGTCTTTAATAGAGCGTTTATTAAGGATGTTTAGATATTTTACTGATTGATAAAGATTCTTAAGAATATATATATATTTATATATACATTTATATTTATTTATATATATATATATATATATATATATATATATATATATATATATATATATATTTATTCAATTTATATTTATATATATTTATATATAAAATATTTGTATATACTATAAATTATATATATATATATATATATATATATATATATATATATATATATATATATATATATATATATATATATATATATATATATATTATATATAGTAACCTAAAATGGTAGGACATAGCCTAGCTTGAGATGTCTATGTATTGGTCTGCTATCTTATGTAATGCACATGGTTTCTCACCACTTCAGTTTCAAAGAGGCTTACCACTATTTTTACATCTGTCACACCTGCGAAGTCATAGCTCTCATTTTCCCCAAGGCAGGTGCAGAAAAAGAAGGGAGGAGTAGAGGAAAGAACCAACCCACGCAGTGAGTTGACCTATGCCCATCGCAACCTAATAATTTTATCCACGGTAGCACAGCAGAAATGTTTCGGGATGTTGCATTATAGGGATCAAAGTGAGAGTATCTTAATCTGTTCTTGAACTGTATGAAATATCTAGGGCAGGTTTTTTTTTTTTTTTCATATTGCGCTAAGATCAGCCGCCGGTGAGTCATGCACATCATTGCAGGCTCCAGGCGCTTCCAAAGAAGCACCATGTTAATGCAAAGTAACATTTGGTTAGTGTAAAATATTCTAAATCACATAAGAGAGACGCAAAAATAACTGGATTTGTACAGATGGAAGGGTTGCCGTATCCGCCGCTGACAAGTGTATGTGTGAAAAAGCAGCATATACTTATTATTGGTAGTAACTGTCATCTAAATCCTTTTCCCACCGTTTAACATGCAGTGTAGGTGGTGTGCTCGAGGATTAGGTCTAGCCTTTAATATGTATTCGGGAAGCACACAAGCTGTAGACTTACTTTTCGTACTGTATGGGGATCAAACCAATTAAACCAGGGCAAGTATAGAAACCTCCTAAAATACACGTATTTTCATGTTTTCAATGCATGCTGTAGGTGGAACTGAGAACACTACTGTTCTATAGTGATACAATACAACACAAGCAAACATAAACAAATCCTTCCATCACAACATCCAATACAAAATAAATGTCACCATATGGAAAGTAAAATTTCTATAGCTAGAATACACTGATAAAAACAACATGTAGGAATTACTTGATAAAATCATTGTATAGCAATTTGTACTAAATTTTTCTTAGTACATTTTACTGCTGTGATATCAAGTACAACTTACTTGCCAGGATCAAGTAAAACGTACTTAACTATAAATGTAACATTTGCGAAGACATTATGTAAAAGTTACTTAATTATATTTAACTTAACAGGGTGTATTTATTAAAAGTACTTAAGTAAATGTAATTTACGGAACATCACTGGTGTGAAAAATCAAGTACATTTTTTTAAATCTGTAATATTTACTGTTATAAATTAATTAATTAGATTTTATAATGTCTGTCCATTTCACATTTTGAATTACTTAGTTTATTTAATTTATATTACTCAGTATTTTTATGTAAATGTTGCTTTTTTAAAGTGTTACCAAATAAATGTAATAATTTTCTCTGCATCAAATACTTTTATCGAGTCCGATCTCACGAAAATGCGTAGAAATAGTACAAGTGTGCAATCTCGTGGAATGCATATGCCAAAATGAGTTTTGCCGTGCATATGGTACGCGGTAACGTAATCATGCACGTCATCAAAGGGGCTTGGATTATATTTGTTTGAATCCTAAACGGAGAGCTTGTTTGTATATGCATTCGCCTTCACAATTTCTCTCAGAAATGATGATCATGTTGGGCAAGTACTCTGTGTATCATTAAATTATTTTATTTTTTTACAACACCGTCAAAGATTGTGTATTCCAGCCTGATTCCAGCGCCCGTGCAGACAGGGTTGCCAAGTTTTTACAACAAATCCCGCCAACTACTAGCCCTAAACAATAGCTTCTCGGAGGGTTCTCCGGGGGGAAAATGCCGTTTGGGGGGTAAAATGGCAAGGGCAAATTTTAAAATAAATTTTAAAATTTGCACTCATGGGTCTATATATCACATAATAATCGCTTCAACCCGCGGACAAAGAAAACAACCCGCGGGGAAAAAAACCCGGACTTGGCAACACGGGACAGTTGAACTATGTTGACATTTGACAATGCGTCACTTCATTGCTCTGATTGGTTGTAGGTCTGTCCAATGGAGGTCTTTCCTGGTTCGGTTGAAACACGCCCCATAATCACAGCCCAATGGAGCAGTTTCAACTAGAATTGAGTATGACCACGTCAGGCTAGTTGCTTTTATCACAAATCACAAATAAATACAATAAAGTTGAACAGATTATTATGTCAACATTCACAATTAACCATTAAATCAGTAATCTTCACATCAACTGATTAGTAGTTAAGGTTCATTCAGTATAATTTACAATAACTGTAGAATTAACCTTGTATGGCTCAACTAAACCTCAGCAGCTAAGTGGCATAACTAACATTAATGACGAGCACATGCATAGTCCAGCTGAAACAGAATGGTCCACAAACTTAAATCCAAACATAAACAAAAGGTTTGGCTTGGCATGAATCTAAACATAAAAATAACCTTAAAACTTCACCATGTGGTGCCTTTCATTCAGCTCAGAACATCGGAATTGCTAACTTATATAGTCAGCGTTCAGCAAGTAAGCATTTATAACATTTAACATTCTTTTGAATATCTGGTAAACATGTAATGGGAACACTTTAGAATAATGGTCATTAGTTAATATAATGTATTAACTAACCAGAACTAACCATGAACAGTACATTTGTTACTGTTTATGTTCATCTTTGTTTACATAAAAAATACACCTGTTCATGGTTTGTTCAGGTTAGATCACGGTGCATTAACTAATGTTAACAAGATTTGAATAATGTATTTAAATTAACATTTACAAATACAAATGCTTTATAAGTGCAGTTCATTATTAGTTCATGTTAACTAATGACCATTATTCTAAAGTGTTACCAATTTAATTTCACAAACATTTGGCAAATCCATCGGTGAGATCTTCTGAAGTATGCATTCGTAGACTGCATAAAAAAGGATATCGGGTATAAACATTCCACATCCAACTTTAAGTTGAATGCAGCATAAGATAACATCTACTCAGTTCAGGTGCCAACCATTCTGGATTCTCAAAAGCCAGTGGATATAGCATCAAATTGATGCAGCACAGGCTTTTGTTCCTTCTTCGTTGTAAACAGGGCAACTCAAACAGATGTGTCAGACTGAAGTGCACAAACGGCGCTACTAATTTACACACAGGTTGTGTGTTCAGCAAACTTAATCGGGCAGAGAAATATTTAAATAGTGTATGGGGTGAACTCTTTCATACAGTATTGCCTCTTAAACTCACTCAGAGCTGGGCAATTCCAAAAATAAAACCCCATGGTTGCACAATGTTGAACTTCTTGTGCTTACTTCTTGTGTACACATGTATTCAATACTAATGTACAGTTTAGCATAATAATGACTCTCTCTAACACTAATTTTGAGTAAACATAAAATCACAATTGACCCTGTTTAGTTTCTTATTACATGTACTTGGTCTTTATTGTTCATGATTCATCAGCGCATGTTATTTCAGAGGGGAAAACAAATCACTTGACATCATCTAGGCATCGTGGATTATTGGTTAATGCTAATCATTAGATGAGTAGCTGTTATTTTAGGCTACTGTTATATGTGATCCAGTCTTTTCTAAAATGTTGCCAATAGTAAATGCAGTTGTTTGATTCTGGAAATGTGGCTTCCAAAGGCTGTCTCTGCTATATGTGGTACAATAGCAGCAAATAGGATCTCCATGGAAAGGGAATAGGGATCCTTCTCAGGTTGGCCTACAGGATCCTGAGCCAGAATGCCCAGATGCTTATTAAATGCCGCTTTGGCTCACAGTCGCTGTAAATTGAACATGTGAGCGTAATTCTGAAAGTCTGTTTGTTGTGTTCAAACACAGACAGTCCTTCTGCTACCCGTCCTTATCTGTACACATTCCTGAGATCAGACTTCCATGGCTGCCCATCTGCCCTGCCCTGTTTTGACTCATTGTTTTCTCAGAAAAAAAAGGTTATAGTGAGGGATATATAATGGGGCAGTGTGTTTTAGGATGTGAAGAAACGTGAAAAATAGGTTTTATTAAAAACAATTATTTTAACAATTATTTTGTCTCTATTATTTAAGATTTAAATAACTAATTATTTTTAGGGCCGCTTTAGGGTTTTAGGCAAGCGGCAACCTCCTGCAGTCTTGAAGCCAACACAGACGTGACTTAAACTGGGGGTACTTTTTTTGTTGTTGTTGGAATTCATCCATTTAAATTATATTAAGCCTTAAAGTTCTGCTTAGTTAAGGGCGTGGCAACTTGAATGACAGATGGATTACCGTTTGTCTGCTGTCTGTAAGCCATCATGTCACCTCAACTCCACCCACGTCCCTCCTCTTTGCGGTTATACAGGAGTGTCACACGGTGACACACTGTCAAGATGACTGGCTCCGCCCACTTTGGGTTTCAGAAATGCTCTTTAGAAACCTATGGGTGATGTCGCGGACACTACGTCCATAGTTTTATACAGTCTATGGTTTTAGATCGGTGTTAGATTGAAAGTCATCGAAGTTAACTTTTTAAGTTAGATATAACACAGAAAATGTTAGCAGGGTTTTTTTCTCTCTCTCAGTAAAATCATGTTATCACATTGTGATAACTAAATTTTTAAAACACTTGTAACCCAGATTTTTAGAAAAAGATGCACCGATCGACTGGCTAGGGGACAGAATTAGTCCGCATGCTTGGCCCGGAGTAGTGACTGCCTTTCCGATTCCGAGCCAGTCCGTGTTGTTGCCAGTAGTGCAGGCAATAAGGTCAGAGCCACGCTCGCACTCACAGCCACATGTAAACATGTCATTGGCGTGGAAGTTCTTCACCGTGAGGGAAGGAGACACAAAGTTTGCAATTTATACTGAAGTAAACCATGGGGGAACTACCACGAAAACATTCTGAAAAACAAACCTAATTAGACACTTAAACACCATCACCCAGCTGAACATGCCAAGTTTGAAGAGCCTAAAAAAAGGGAAAGTGGCTAAAGCTAGCCAGTAGGAATGGAGAAATTAAGCCTCTTAAATTTTTGAAGCTTTTCCCTAATTGTTTCAGGAAAAGATTTAAAGCATCAAGAGTGTTGAAAACAGTGCCATCTTGTAGCAGGTCAAACAGAAGCCATACACCTGAGTGCTCAGCTCTGTTGTTGTATCCAATAAGCAAATAAAAACCTGACAACGTTAAATGTGTTTAGTTTTCTGATACTATAATTCACATATTAATGTGTGGCATTAAATTAAATGTAGCAATAACAATGATCATTTTAAACTACTTGTTATAATAATAGCAACAAAGTTGTTTGAGACAAGTAAATTGTACATTAATTGTTTTATGATTTTTATAATGTATAATATAGGCTATTTTTATTATTCTTGTGTATAAAACATTTTTGACTTCCATAAACCCATAGATTAGTGGACCGGGTTCAAACATTCCGACACACAAAGTGAAGCATTCACGTGACTGCAAAGAAAGTGAGGCTTTGTTTTTTTCATTGATCACGTTCCTCTTGAAAACAGTACGTGCTCCAGCACAGAGCTTCATGAGAAACTGCACTACAAACTTAATACACGCTTTGAAGCTTCAGTGTCAAATGTAACATTAATGCTAGTCAGAGCTCAGAGCCAGCCACAAGCCAGCAGCTTGTGTCTCCTGTCTCCTGTCTTTCCTTGGTATGGGCAGTGAAAAGACCAAAAAAAATAACAAGGAAAGAAATTATGGAATTCATTGCCCTGGATGACCAGTCGTTCTCCATAGTTGAGGACAGAGGCTTCAGAAATCTTATAAATTATTAAACTCATCCCAAAATACACAATACAGAGTAGAAGGTACTTTTTTGATGGCGCGTTACCCGAGTTGTTTAATCTCGTGTCATGTTACACACGCAGCCTGTTATAAACTGACCCCGAAGCAGCAATCAGTTTTACAACTGATATTTGGACATCTAACATAAGCAAATCATTTTCAGTTAATTGTTATTTCTACCATATTTTTTCCACTATTTTGAGAGTTGTTTAAGTGAGAGAAGATCATATAACTTAGTAGCCTAGAAATCTGGACGCACCCTAGCGGCAGGAAATTTAATCTGCCCGCGAGTGTCGTCTGGCAACTCTCAATACCCTTCTGAGCTGTAATCCCCAAACTCTAGCCGGGCCAATCACATCGTGTATAGAGTCGGTGGGCAGGGCCATAATGACGACGGCCAAGTTGCGTTTGCGTGCTTCTGTTGTCTAGTAAACACAGAAACTGGCGAACAGCTGTCTTTCGAATCAGCTCTGACCGCGACTCTGGAAGACTTGGAGTTAAGCTTTTCTCTGAGAAAAGAACAAAGAATGGCACTGAAGTCATTCTTAAAAAGGGAAGATGTGTTCGGAGTTTTGCCGACCGGATACGGTGAATGTTTAATCTGTCAACAAGCTCTGTTTCACCTTCGTTGCTCTGGTTGGTTGTTAAATTCGTCATTTAGCTGCAAATTAATTTATTCGTCAATATAACTGTGTCATTTAATTCATTAGATTTACTGGACTGTCTGCCTAATATCACTTATCACTGCCTATAACACTTTATTGCGATGGACTCTCGTTAGAGTATTAGTAGGCTGTCTGCTTAAAGCGGTAAATAAACAGAACTGCATACGTCTCGTGGAAGAACATAACAGCCGGAGCTACTTCTCTCTGTTTATAAATGTCTTTGACGAGTCACGCAGGAACTGTGCTCCTCCGCAGCGGTTCCTACCAGACCGGTCTGAAATAGTCCCAATATAAACCCTTATTATAAGTGTCTCATAATGATTCAGGGTAAGAACAAAAACACGGTTTGGAAAACGGATTCATGTTGTACATTCTCATTATATAATTTTTGTAAATCTTGAACACACACACACACACACACACACACACACACACACACACACACACACACACACACACACACACACAAAGTTACAGACAGCAACTTTAATATCTTCTAAATCTTTATTGTGATAATCACCCAACAGACATTCTACTGACTCTAACCAATTTTGCAAGTACATGTCAACTTATTCTAACCCTAACACTACCAGTCTGCTAATACTCTACTAACACTAATGAGAGTTAGTAGACATGTAGGTGCAACATAATACTTATAGTCAACAGAATGTGTTAAAGGGACCATCAAATTAAAGTGAAACCTAAAATGTTTGTTCGTATATGCTGTCAATTATAGTGCTTGAAAGAAAATCTGCAAAAATCTATATTGGTAGGTCACACTTACAAAAAAAGACTTTGAAATCCACCATGAAAATTGCTATCGGTGCATCTCTAAAAAAGAGGGACAAGTGGAAATGTAGTGCTCTCAATTGAGCTTAACTTGTATTGAACCAGGAATATTCTTCTCGGGAGGGTTGGGGTCATTCTGAGGGCAATCATACAAAAAGCTAACTTACAAAGGATGATAATACCTACAAAAAAGGAAGCAGTCAGGTTATATTCAGTTACATTTTTACAGTGCTGGATGTGTCTCAACTGATTTCTCGTTTCAAACAGCTGTCGAGGTTATCAAAAAATTGCAGGCCCCATGTGTGTTGTCTTGTCTTTTGTTCTTTGTGTATCTGCTCTCTGTACCGATTTATGCCTTGTTTCCTAAATGACCTTAAAATAACCTCGCTGTCTCTCTTGGGATAGTACAGCTTAAGAGCTATGCTCCCTTGATAAGCCCATTCACAAGTCTCTGGGACTGAAGCTACTCCAATTTTGTCTCTAGTGGCCATTTGCAGCATTTATTGTCACATTTTTCCTTAAATCAATAACAAGCCAGCATCAAAAAATGATACACATCAATACTACATTGCATTATTTTGTCAAAGAACAAAATGGCTTTTTGAAGAGCACCTGTTGAGATGAGTGTGACATGGTGAAGCAAGAAAAAAGAAAGACAGAAAGAGAGAACTAATGTAAGACAGTTATGTAAGTACTCACAACCTGTCAAAGCTAGAAAATCCCTTAAGAAGAACCAGAGTCTGAGATGAGAAGAGAGGTCTCAAACACCTCACAAGTCAGACAGGGAACCTCACACGAAAGCTGCAGATGACTACAGATAGTCTACAAGCGCGCCAGGCCTCTCAATTTTAAGTTGTAGCGGCTTGGAAGGATGAAAACAGACATTGATAAGTGATTATGATAGTGAAGCAATTCAAGAATATTACCATGCACGTATGGAAACCATAAGCCCTTGCTGTCATACTTGATAAGCAGACATGCCCCTTCCAATTACTTCAAAAACCTGTACCAATTTGGCCTGTCCATAACATTGATTTGCTCTGTCCATTGGAGCGTAGCTGAAGGTAACGGCCATATTATATACTCCCTTCATATTTAGAGCTAAATATCATCATTAGCTCCAATTTATTAGAGCGGTGCTAAAGGAGGTTGCTAAGGAACAAAAAAAAAAAAAGACTTCTGTATGTGCAGTTATTTCTGATTTCCACGTCACAGCTTTTCACACCTCCGAAGAACAATGGCCGAGAATTTGGAGAGGAGACAAGGAGGAGATAATGTGTGATGTTGCCATGGAGTCTTGAATGGAATCACAGTATACTACCATTACCAATGTGAGATGGACAGCATATAAACAAACACTCAATACGGTGTTTTAAACGTGAGAACGGAAAGCTTTTAAAGCTGACACTGTAGGCTGCCCTACACAATTTATTTATGCTCTAAATTTTGCTCTATTGCTTTCACTCTTTCACATCCCCCCTCTCTCCATTCTGTACGTCTTATCGCCTTTGCTCCGTTCCTCTTCCTCTCCCAAAGTGAGTAGCATATTGGAAATGTCAACCCCTTTCTGCATTGGCCTTTTGCCTTGGGGCACATTACAATGTCCAGGTCACACCATCTCCCCAGAGAGGCTGAAGAAAGCATTCTAGCATGATTTTATTCTCTGTGAAAGGCAGCTGAGAGAGAGAGAGGGGGGGGGGGGGGGGGTAGCTAGCTGTCTTCTGACTGTTGTCGACATTATGTCAACAATATCCAGAAAGACAGCTACTTTGGGTGGGGTAGTTATTATATTTACATTTGTGAATTTGGTAGATGCGTTTAACCAAAGCGACTTACAGTGCATTTGTATAGTGCTTTGTCTTACATAATTTCACAATAACCATTACACCTTCCTTACATTCCCTTTTGAATTGCAGTTCAGCATTCAGTTTGCTACCTTAATTGAAATTCATTACCAAATGAGAAAATAATTGCTTTTGGGCAGACAGAAATCGCAAACAAATTGTTTTTGTATTAATCTTTTTAGTTCTGTACCGCTAGTAGACGAACCAATCTGAATGTTATGTTTTGTTTATTTTTTTTAATTGTGGTACCAAATAGAGGTCAACCGGATTTGGTCAACCGATTAATCGGCACCGATAGCTGATTGGTGAAACAATCGGTTATCCTCAAATTACCGATAGTTTTTCCGGTTTGCGTCCATTGCGGGAGTGGCTGAGAAGGGTGCTGTCATTACACAGTAGCCTATGAGAGCTCTGAGAAGGGTCTACTGGTATTATATAACGCGAGAGCGGCCTCTAGAGGCCAAATAAAAAACTCACTGTTTACATTAGCACGTGAGGACACGTGAGGCTGCGCGCTTCACAGCACACGCTGCACAGAGCCCGCTGACACATCTGACACGCGTTAAAAACAGCGAAAGGGAAACGGTATGAATACAGAACACTTCAGTACATGTTGCCAAATCATTATAAAGTATTTTTTGGTGACTAGATGCTTTAGCAGCGAAAGAACAGCAGTATGTACTTTACTTTGTCGTTGAGGCTGAGAGGATATGCTAACATTAGCAGTAACATTTACCTCAAGCAGTTAAAGCGAAGTAACAACTAGTGATGTAAGAAACCAGACTGTATGGTCATGCATCCGACAGAAATATAGACACATCAGAAACGTATTTGATTTCAATACATATTTTGTTATTTTGATAAGAAAACCGTTGTGTTCTAAAAAAAGCAAACTGTTTGGATTTATATGAAATAACACTTAATATAATACAGTAATCCATTATAATACTTTATATCCAATATTACATTTGTAACATTAAGTAAGGTTAATAAATGCTGTAGAAGTAATATTCATTGTTAGTTTTATCTGTTAACCTTTTTTATGCACTATGAACTAACATGAATGATTAAGATACAATTGTATTGCTTGTATTGCTCTATTATATCTTAATCAATACAATTAATACAATAATCTTAACTATTATTACACGGTGTAAAATGTATATCATTGCATATCATTCATGTAAGCTAGCTAAATAAGCTAATAAATCCTTGTTAACAAATGGGACTTGCAGTCTGTGACCTGACATTCACTTACATGTTTCTAGGTTATAGCTAAAGAAACATTTATTTGTAATATTTTAATGTTTTAGTTATTTTCTGTAGATTTTTTTCTGTTAGAACTTGTCCTTTTAATAAATTCATATTTACATAAGCAATTTAGAATTGCATATGTAAATATGATTAATTTGTTATTATTATTATTATTATTATTATTATTATTATTATTATTGTTATTATTATTTTAATCTAGTATCTTTTTAAAAACTATCGGACAATTAATCGGTTATCGGCAAGCGTGGTCCAACCTAGCTATCGGTATCAGTAAAATCCACTATCGGTCGACCTCTAGTACCAAATAATTAATAAGCCTAACGGTAAACAAAAGTAAATAAATAAATAAACAAACAAAAACAGTAGTTGACCACTTCATTTTGGTTAGATGTTTTTTTCACACAAAATCAGCTAAAAAAATTTTTTTTTACAGGGTTCCCTGCTAAAATGTGCACTTCCTGGGCTAAATATCACATAATTGGGGTCACTTCAACCCGCGGACATGAAAAACAGCCTGCGGCAACAGGGAAAACCGCAGACTTGGCAACACTGCTCTGTAGGGCTCTGTTAAGCCTGGTTCTTTCTAAACCCCAGGTAAACGGAATACTGGGTCATCTTGCTTCACGTCATAATTAATCCTGAGTATTCCTAAGTTGACGTTTCAAACTGTACATTCCTAAACCCTGGGCTAACATTCTTATTTGCATACCTGTATTTATGGTGTGAAAAGCCCTTTTTAGCGTTAAAAAACTACTGTCATAATTTACTAAAGATAAGCAGTCAAAAATGAGCGCTGAAAAGGCAAGGACACAGTTCTTTTTGCAGGTGACCTTATTGCATATGCTTTTGTAGTTTCCCTTTCAGATGCAACATTAATGGGAGGAGAGTATTTAAATGAAGCATGCAAAGTTCATTTACTCAGGTTTGCGCTGGTCAATTTAATGGTTTTTGTGGCATTATTTACCACCCGAAAAAAGCACTTTGTTAGATTGCATTGGTCATTATGGAAATGGTCCGGCTGCATTTGTGTTCTTGCATTTGTGCGTCATCCGAAGATCACACGCTGAACTTTCCACTTCCATATGCATTTTTATGGGATTGTGCTTTCATGTGCTTAATTTGTCCTGTTTTGTAAATCTGGCACACAAAAACGGAAACATCATCTTGGATACAGTAACATTACAGCTGAGTGCTAATAATTAGTTGTACAGCTAATAATTAACATATACAGTTGATGCTTACGTATTCAGCAAAAAGCAAACAGACGTCTCGTATCATAAGAGGTTCTCTAAATCTACAGGCGATGTGTGGTAGGGCCTGCTGAGCTGAATGTTCCTCGCCAAAGGGCAAGCTATCAGCAGGACATAAACAAGCCAAGTAAATCTTTTCACAAGCTCTCTCTGGATATATGGTCATACCATTCAGTGGAGGACAAGAGACTTGACCACTTCCCCCCAGTAACTGGGTTTTACTACACTGTGCCCTGTGCTCAGTTTTATGTTCACCTTAGCTACCTCACAGCGTGCGGTGAGCTCCTGTTTTTTCTCTACTCAAAGCCCATGTTGCAATCAACACAAACTGCCTTCCCCAGGCCCCAATTGGTAAGACAGCATGCAGGCCCACCTGTAAAGGCCCGCATTTAGAGATGAAAAGAGGACAGGCATCTGCAGGGCATCCACTCTCTGTAATGACCGCCAGCATAAGGATGCACATGAAAGTCTGAGTCACTCGCCCAGGTCCCTGAGTGAAGCTTTTACTGGGCCTAGTCTTGCTTTGATCCCTCCCTTGGAGAGGCCAGGAGGAAAATCGCATTAAAAAGGTGAGGGCGGAAATCTGATTGGCTTTGTGTAAAAATCTGTAAAGCCAAGCCTCCATTTTGTTGCTGTCTAACGCACATTGTGTAGGCTTGATGGAGCCCAATGCTGCCGATGCTGAGAGAGTGCCAGCACACGTTTGTATGGTGAAGCGCACATCATTCGATTGAAGTCAACTTGACCTTGTTACAACTGGAAGCTGTCTCATTTGTGACAAGGTGTTAATTTGACTTGAAAAAATTTCATTTCTGAAAGTTGATTTGTGTCACTTCTGATTTATGTGATAGGAAATAAAGGAAATATCTGCTTTCTCTGAAATGGGTTGAATGCTGAAACTCATAAAAAGGATGGAACCTAGCGTGTTGTTTTTTGATATGACTCGCAGTATTATGGGGATAGTTCATCCATTGAAAAATGTAAATATGTTCATTTACTCACCAAATATCCTGATCAAACTTTAAAACATAATGAAAGTAAACCAGTGTTACTGTTTAACTGATACTTAAAAAAGAGAAATGTCCCTGATTTAAATAAAATATAAACATTAGACAAAAAATTTGGCAACTAACTGAAATTAGATAGAAGTAGTGAACTGAACCGAAATTAAAATGAAGTTATAGAAATATTATGAATTGGTAATTATTGATAAATGCTATAATAGTAAATTAATAATGAAAATAACAATGTAATGAAAGAGGACTGGTTGTCAATCTCCAAAAAGGAAGCAAAAACGCTATAAAAGTTTCATAAATGGGATTCATACAGCATGCACATTTAATTACAAGACATATGATAGCGCAGCATGAGAAACACACCAATGTTTATGGCATTGTTCACGGATCATTTTCCACTCTAGTGTTAATCACTGAGCCAGTGAGTCTGGAGATTCAGTTCAGTCTTATTTGTAAACAGATCACTAAGACTGGCTTGTCTTTAAATCTTCAAAACATGTTTATGAAGCTTTTATGGTGCTTTTATTTATTTATTTAGTTCATTTTAGAGCTTCACAGTCACAGTCCTAATTCATGTTTATTATATTGAAAGAGTGGCCGGGACTCTTCATAAAAGAAGAAGAAAAGAAAAAAATCATAAAAGATGCAGCTTTTCTGTTTGAACAATGTGTAGTTGATGGTAGGTAAATAATGACAAATTGTTATTTTTTTACTATACAATTTTTTGGGCGAAGTACTCCCTTAATAATGTAGAGAGGCACTGTACATCCTCTGATGTTGCCATTTGGTGGTAATTGCTTTAGGTTTAACCATATCAGAAAAGTTTACTAGAGTAGTAGGCTATTGTTCTGATCTTGCTGGTCAAGGGTGCTAATGAACAGGTGATATAGGGTTTGATGGTGCCGATTACAAGAGGAGGAGCAGATACATATATGGATAGCATACTGAATCAATGTACTATTCCCTGCCTCCTGTGGGCCATATTCAAGATGCCCTCCTCACTGCTGTTCTACTCCAATCAGGCAGTGAGGTGGAAAAATGGCACTGCTAGCTCCTAGATATGACACTCATGCTATGCATGGGCTGTATGGGCCCATCCTTATCGTCGCTATGGATACCTCATTACTTCCCAAGTTGGAAAGGGTTGCCCACACAAATGCACTAAACAAAATCTAGTAGAAACACTAGACTTTGCACGCACAATTCAACATTATGCGCTCTCACACACATCTGTTTGACATCTGTGCTAAACCAAGAAAATCCCTCATGAATAGTAGACTACTTTGAAGTTGCCTTTGAAATCTTTTCAGACTCAAACTGTTCATTACTTCCACGATCTGTGAAAACCAAATAAAATGTATTAATCACCCACATAAATAATTCTAGACATTTCCGGGCACTTTCTTGTTTTTTTTTTTGGATGATCGGTCTAGTTTTTGTGCATCTTGAGCTGAAACGCGAATCTTTAGCACACCTCAGAATTAATATTCATGTTTTATACTTAACATTATCATGCTGTGATGCCTAAATTACGCTGTAAAACAATTTATGTATCCAATTGAAAATGTTCTAGTGACTGATCTAAATTTTTCAGTTGGCCAAATTGAATTTCTGTGAATTAAATTGCATCAATTCACAGAAATTTAACTTGGCCAACTGAAAAGTCAAAATTTTCAATTGAAGACATTAATTGTTTTACAGTATCATTTAAAATGCTTAAATTATCATTTAATACTTTTGATTTAAAATGTATGTTTTATTTTTATTTATGTAAATAACTAAACTAATTATCTGTATTAGACAAAAAAAATTATAAAATGTTTATATAGTTATATATATTGGTATATGGACATGGTAATTACACTCGGATCCGCACCAACACAATTGGACAGAGACCAACATGACATTCAAAACTGTCAACATGAGGGCAGTTTGCCCACATATGACTTTTATTAATGAATTTTAGTCCATTTTGAAATGTTACCCATGTTTTAGCCAGCCTGAGTATAAAATTAGAACAATGTCTGAAAGCACGCTTTGCGAGGATCTATCTTGCAGCATGAGAATGAGAATAAGAATGCAACTTTGTCCTTTCCAGACACAATAGCTGAATGCAAACTCCAAAAAGCTGGAGAAATGATTTGGAAAAAATACAGGATGTGACTTCATTGCTAACAGCAGTGCATCCTCTGAATGGCCCCGTAGTGACCCATAGCTGACTGTTTTTTTAAAAAGCAGCATTCAAAAGTTTGTTGTATTATTCTGATAGTGCTTCATTTCGTGCCAAATTGATCTCAGTCAGCCATACATGCACAGTGACTTGGGGATGCCATCAAATTTCATAAAGTGTTAATATGGCGTGCCGCTTCTCATTTTTGTAAACGAGGAGTGCTTGTGAATTGTCTGTGAAATTGGCCATGCAGCTGAGCCTATTTCTCCCCAAACCCATGGATAATGATCACTTAAGATGAAACTAGTGAGAAGAACATTGCTGGCAGACGACTCCTACCGCACTTCATTTACATAGCTTTTATAAAAAAAAGGAAACACCTGAAGATGAGTTGGTAATCTTGAACTTTAAACTCTACCGTTCAGAAGTTCTGTTTGACTGCTGCTTTCCGGTGGCCGTTCTCTCATTTTCGGACTCGCTTTCCCTTTGTTCAGCTTCTCTTTCACTGAAAATGGAATTCGGTGTCCACAGTTCTGTCACACTTGATCAGCATACAAGCTTTATTTTCCCTGCCATCGACATCCATATTCATACTCATCAGCCTTTGGACAAGCGCTCTAGGCAAGTTCATGTATATGATAGAATAACAAACACTTTACTTCACATCCCCCATACAGCAGAGTCCAAAGCTCAGCAGGAACAGGGAGGTAGGTGATGAGAATCTGCCATTCTTGGACATGACAGAGCCCACAGTCAGACGGGCCAGACCTAGTGGAGCAGAAATCTTGTCTCCCCAAACAACAACACCCCTCGTATTCCTCACCGTGTCTGATGATGCCCTTTGCCAGGAGACTAATCCACCAGAGATGATTTGACACATCCTGTTTAATCTCTTTTGTACTGCCTGGCAAGTCCCAGAAGAAAAAAAAGATTTAGAGACAATGTGGCTGTTTCAGTGACAAAATGGTGACCCCGGGGAGCCAGGTTGGGCATGGGAGGTAGATGTGGTGATTTCAGGCTTTTGGGCGAGGGATGTAGGCACCCATCTTGAATGAATTTGTTGCTGCAAAGCTATTGGCAATAACAATGGCAGTCATGCAGTGGGTTGGAGCAAGTACTTCCCTGATGTGCCTCCTGCCAGGTGGTTTGGAAGATGGCTGTTACCCAGTCCTTCTCTGGCACACCTTCCCTCCCACCCAGGCTGGTTTCAGGAGACTTCTCTACTCTATGCCCATGTATTTAAAGTGAAGCATCTCATTTCTGAATCACTAGTGGCGCTAAACAGAATTGCAAAAATAATTACAGGTTCACAAATCGTGAAATATCACTGAGCTTTTTTTAACTTTGCATTTATTTAACTTTTATTATAAACAGAACACTGTTACATTACATATACACTCACCTAAAGGATTATTAGGAACAGCATACTAATACTGTGTTTGACCCCCTTTCACCTTCAGAACTGCCTTAATTCTACGTGCCATTGATTCAACAAGGTGCTGAAAGCATTCTTTAGAAATGTTGGCCCATGGGTAGCATCTTGCAGGGCATGAAGCTCTCGATCCACCAAATCCCAAAGATGCTCTATTGGGTTGAGATCTGGTGACTGTGGGGGCCATTTTAGTACAGGGAACTCATTGTCATGTTCAAGAAGCCAATTTGAAATGATTCAAGCTTTGTGACATGGTGCATTATCCAGCTGCAAGTAGCCATCAGAGGATGGGTACATGGTGGTCATAAAGGGATGGACATGGTCAGAAACAATGCTCAAGTAGGCCATGGTTTCTGTTAAAATCTTTGAAGCAAAATACATTTCTGTGTTAAGCAACACTGCATAAGATATTTTGATTTGTTTTCAGAGAATGTATCTTTAATACGCATGCATTTTGTCTTTCTGCACTGGCAGATTTTCTTTCCCTTCTTTTCAAGAGTGAACAAGTTAAAAAAAAAGTCATAATTGCAACAAGAAATAAATTCACATTTCCAAGACACATCAATGAAAACAAGTCTTAATATTTTATCCAGTGTAGCAATCCTGTTTTAAGGATTTTTAGATATTTTATTGGAAAACAAATAAAAAAAGACATTCAAAAACACATTTTTGCAATGTTACGCTGCATTCACATCATGCATTGCATTGAAGCTGAGATGGAATTACTGTTATTATGTGTATGCTTTCCTTGTGTATGCTTTCCCCAGTTTCCCACACATTTCCACTCTTTAACATTCTATATTATCAAATGCAACAACTTATATTAAGTAAAATGTAAAATTTTCAACGGTTTACAACAAAAAACATTACCAAATTTTAATTAAGGCAAGGTATGTCTCTCTTAATGTCATGCACTCCTAGTCTTATCATTCATTTGGATGTAGTCCATTTACAAGCCTCCGCATGTACTCTTATTCAGGAAAGCATTCATTTGTCCTTAATGGATATGGCTGATTACTAAATCAGTGACACATTTCAGCTGGCCACGTGACCCCAGAAGAAACGTACCCAGTGCTCCATTTTCTGTGCACTTTTTGTCTCTCCTCCCACACATAGACAAGTAGCCTGTTCTCTCAATCCCCTCATTTTGTGAGAGGTACTGTAAGGCTGAAAAAAACAGCAGATGCCCGAAAAGTCTAATTGAGGAACAAGGACTCTCAGAGAAAACAAAGGAAATTAACATCTGAACTGTCCCTCACACACCACTGGAGATGCAAGTCTCACCTCAGTATCAGCTAATCTACATCTTTCCCTGTTGACACCCTCTCCCCCAATTTTCTACCCTCTCTCATGCTAAGATCACTGAAAATACACCCAAAATCTCCCTATTACAATGTCAATCCACACGATTCAGTAATACGTGTTTGATATCGCTTGAAATGTCTCCCCACAGAAGTTAACCTAAAGATAATCAATGTTTTAAGAGTTTAAAGATATCTTGCCTTGGTGTGGCTTTCAGCCATTTGGCCTCTCTTCCATACAATCTATAGGACTTTTGGATTAATGTAAATTCCCATTGTGAATATATGTTCCCATATGTTTCCATTTGAAAGAAGGTTGAATAAAATCCCTTTGCCCCGCTGAAAAGACTGAATGCTCAGTGCCTAACAATTTACCAAAAATCTCCATTATCAGATCGATGGTTGAATCGCTGTTAATATGTGCCGAACGCATTGTGATCGACCATGTCTGAAGTTCTTTGCATCCCATTCAGTTGGGAATGAGTCATCACTAATGTACATTAAGTGAGGAGTAAACACTGCTTGTCCTTATCCAGGTAAATCCTGTTTACTCAGTTGACACTACCAGTAGAAGACAGAGCCCTTTTCGAGAATAAAAGGCTGCCTTGGAGATACTGCAATGCCAAAGGTATTGCTTTGAAAAAGAGGGTTTGAATGGATGGCCTCAAGTCCACTATCTTGGCTGATGAAGCGCAGGGCATGAGTCCTCTTGAAAAGAAGCATAATATTTATATATTTCAGTTTCTGGGAAAGGTTGATGCACAAGGACACAGCTATTGAATGGATGGATGGATGAGAATAATATCTACAGGATGAATGAGTCATTTTAATCAAGGTTTTTCATGATGTTTTAACAATGCCGGTTATACGAACTTAAATCACTGGCTTGTTTTTCATTCATGTCTGCCTTAAAAGCTCAAACACAAATACAAAATATGCACTGCAAAATATTTTGTTTCTTAATCAGTACTTTTTTTTTTCTTAATCGGTACAAATTTTTGTAGGTTTTGTTTAAAAAAAGTGATTTTGTTTCAGGACACTGCGGTATATACTAAATATATTATGTAATCTTCCTCAACAGGCACACTTACCGAATTTGTGTAGCATACTTATAAATGAAGAAGAGAATATTTATCTTCTTCCGAAGCAGGGCATCTTTTAGTTGATTACCAAAGACAATCCCATCTTATTAGTCGTAAACATGGAATAGATACCGGAGCTGTGCCACGAGGTCGTGATTTAACACAAACATTTGAGTTTGTAATTACTCACTCCAGGAGCTGCTATTACAGCAGAGAGGCAGAGGATGGCAAATGTGTCACGTCGGGATAAGTAATCCAGGCACGCCACAGAAATAGCTTCTTAACTGGGTGCGGCATGTCTTTCCTCCAGACTTATGATTCTAGCGCAGCGGCACGTCAAAGAAGGAAGGGTGGGGGGCGGCCTTGAGGAGAAAACAGATTTAAAAAGTCATAGAAAAAGAAGAGAAATGGACAGACTCAACAGGCAACAATAAAAGGCATCTCACTGTTCTTATTTGTCATCCATTTCTCCATCAGACCACTCACTAGGCTCCCCTCAGTCGATTTATATTGCACTGCGGCCCTGAAGTTCACACACACACACTCTCGCATACACACACTGTTTGAAATGAAAGGCCACAGTGAGCACAGTGTATGGCTTGTGAATGGCATTCTTCTGAAGCCAGAAAACCTTGTCTCTGGGGAGTGGCAGTGGGGAGAGATGGGAAGGGTTGTTGTTGGCTGACAGTGCCTGAAGAGTAACTTAAATCGCAGAATGAGAGCGACTCAATGGAAATCAGCAGGGTGGAGTGACACATTCGCTCAAATGAGCTGCTTTAGTCTTCCAATATCAGACTATCAAATAGCTGGAGATGAATGTTGGCGACAATGCAAGAAAAAAAGAAGAAAAGAAGATAAGTCACCAATCCATTTATACCATCTGTCGTGCTGTGCTCTACCAAAGTTATCCAGAGCCGTGTATACTTAATGGCGCATGTTTACATATTGCAACGTCACCGCAGAGATCACCTCAGTATAATGAGTCGGACTCAGCTGAGGCAGATGGTCGGATGTAGTCTCCCTCCAGCTGAGAAGGTCTCACACTTTGGATGCAGGCTTTGGAGGTCTGGGGGGAGGGATAGTTCCCAATCATTTCAGAGGCTGTTAGCCAGCTATTTTGCAATGATTGCAGCATAGCGTGCCAAAGCTAGTGCACACTGCTCATCTGACAATCACACTCTCATCATCGCTCTGACAACCTGCTCTCCTTCACTCCAGAGTGAAAGCTGCCCTAGCCATTTCTAAACATAATGATCTGTTTCGTTTTGCAAATATCGCCGGCTGTATTTCAGCATTTTATTACAAGTTTTCATCTAATGAGTGCCAACTCTGCGAAAGATTATAGTTGTAAGTTTTGAATATCATTATTAATTGAGAAATACACAGATCAGGCGTAACATTATGACAAGTGAATAACACTGATAATCTCTTCATTATAGCACCTGTTAGTGGGTGGGATATATTAGGCCACAAGTGAACATTTTGTCCTTAATGTTGATTTGTTAGAAGCAGGAAAGACGGGCAAGCGTTAACATAATACGAGCGAGTTTGATAAGGGCCAGGTTGTGATGGCTAGACGACTGGGTCAGAGCATTTCCAAAACTGCAGCTCTTGTGGGGTGTTCCCGGTCTGCAGTGGTCAGTATCTATCAAAAGCGGTCCAAGGAAGGAACAGTGGTGAACTGGCGACAGGTTCAGGGGCGGCCAAGGCTCATTGATGCACGTGGGGAGTGAAGGCTGGGTTGTGTGGTCCGATCAAACAGACAAGTTACTCTAACTCAAATTGCTCAAGAAGTTAATGCTGGTTCTGATAGAAAGGTGTCAGGATACACAGTGCATCACAGTTTGTTGCGTATGGGGATGTGTATCCCTTACCTGGAGAGCACATGACACCAGGATGCACTATGAGAAGAAGGTAAGCCAGCAGAGGCAGTGTGATCCTTTGGCAATGTTCTGCTGGGAAACCTTGGGTCCTGCCATCCATGTGAATGTTTCTTTGGCACGTAGCACCTACCAAAGCATTTGTTGCAGACCATGTACACCCTTTCATGGAAATGGTATTTCCTGGTGGCTGTGGCCTCTTTCAGCAGGATAATGCAACCTGCCACAAAGCAAAAAAATGTTTAGGAATGGTTTGCACGAGTTTGAGGTGTTGACTTGGCCTCCAAATCCCCCAGATCTCAATCCAATTGAGCATCTGTGGGATGTACTGAACAAATAAGTCAGATCTGTAGAGGCCCCACCTCGCAACTTACAGGACTTAAATGATCTACTGCTCTTGTTTTGACCTTGAATGCCTATAAACCTATTATATTAGACCTCAAAACAACATTAGGAACTTTTAAAATAGCTTAATAGCACTGGTTAGGGATGATTATATGATGCTAATCTGGCCTAAAATAACTTTTTTTAATGTAATATCAAACTGCAGGTGTATGTCAGTGGATCTACTTTAGCAGCAGAAACATATTTGTTTGCATTTTGTCTAGTGGTTTCACTAGAATGGATAGCGAACTCCGAGTGTGAGGAGAGAACATTGCTGCTGTCCATTTTTTCACTACTGTTGACAACATAAAACATTAAAAAATAAATTCTAGCACCAGATCTCTACTCGTTACGCAGATGCAATGAAACTTCTGCTAGACAATTGTTCGTGCTGCTTCTTTTTTAGATACATATCTGAAGTGAGCCATTTCATTAAGAATTGGGGGCAAAATTGGGCATGGCTGAAATTGGCAGGACCATTCTAAATTACACCTATGACTGTAATATTATAACACCTTTGAAAATGAAAACTGAATTGTCTCATTTTAGGGTCTCTATCTTGGAAAATAATTTAGGATGTACTACTACATGGGCCTACATGCAAACCAACAGACATAACTGGGTCTTGGGTGTCTTCCTGGATAATCATCAAATGAATGCCTGTCACAATTGGCAGTGGCAAGTCACATGGGTCAGCAGGCTCTACCGCTCAAAGCTCAAACTGCATTACAATCGCAATATCTCTGCTGTCATACACACTACTGCTCCTACACAGTTTTTAATCAAAGGCCAAAGAGTTGTTGTCTCCATCTCCTTTGCTTGTTGTTACATATCGGGCGTGAAAGCAATTAAAAGACATGGATTGAATTTAAACCCCTTTCCTCTGTTCCGAATCACATGGATATGAAATATGTCACACTGCCATCTGCAGCGGTCGCTCTGGGTGGTCTCATGATAGAATGTAAACGCATTGTGGATGCTTGTAGGCTAACATAACGCAACACAACCCTCAGATATATTACAATCATTGACCTTTCAAGGGATGCTGTGCACAGGCATGTAATGAGAAATTCTAAGATCAGGTAAGTACAGATGATTGAACAAAAACAGAGCATGTAAATCCCACTGTTACTTTTGACAAGGGGAAAAAACTTTATTTATTTATTTTTTTTCTGAAGAAAACTGAGTGCATTATCTGTGCAAAACTGATACTAGGTTGTGGTAAGTGGTTACTAGGGTGTTGCTGTGATATTTCTATGCGGTTTCTGGGTGGTTGCTACTAGGTGGAGTTACTTATCACCCCTACGTCTCTATGAGTTTATGGCTTGCATCCCTAGACTGGGTAAACCCAGCCTGATCTGCCAGCGATTTGATTTCGGCATGTAGCTCAGCCTGGAAACCCGTACATTCATATAACATAATCTGTACATAATCACAGACTGGCTTATACACCTGGCAGGCTATTGGTGGGTTTAACACAATGACAGATAGAGAAGCGATGGATCAATGTCCATTAATCACGCCTCTTGTGGTCTGATTGTTTGAAGGACTATCCAATTGCGTACAGTGTCTTTTGAATTATGCTCGTTGATCACGCCTCTTGTGTAGTAAAATTACAGAGCAGACTCCCCAGACCAATGTTCAATCTTAAAAGATTGAGCTTGGTCTGGTGAAGTCAGACAGTCGAATCCCTTTTGTCATTGCTTGTCTGAGGGTATTTTTCGAGATCACAAAAGCCACACCATTTGAGCCAATTAAAGTAAATTAACAACATTTCCTTTTCCGCTATTTATATCTATACAAGAAATCATGCTAGGTTTTGAAAACCCTTAAGGTGCAGTTACATTTTTGCAGGTGAAGTCCAGTCATTGCAATAGGACTCCACACGATTAGGAATTTTTCATGAGGGTGAAAGATTTCCCCAAACAACAATGGGTTCAAGTTTGTCATGGGGATTCGCTACGTTGACCAAAAACAGAAAGCTGCTTGATTTGAAAGTGACTTCAGTGTGAGCTGGGCTTCATGCATTGCTATACTATATACATCAAACAATTCTTGGTCATGAAATTTAGTGAAATTCGGCCAATGTGACCATACTGTTTATCATATGACCAAGTCAAAATATGGTTACTGTTAAGGAATAAAAAGGAACAAGAAATAATAATGTGATTAATACTTTGAGTTTGCCAAATATGGAACGTTACACATTGTGGGGCATGAAATTATTTGGTAATGAAACAGCTAAAAAAAATAAACTGAAAAATACATAAATAAATACATGAATAGTGTAATTTTTGCAAATAGAACTACTTCACATAGACTAAATTAAATAGTTGAGCTAGACTACATCTGACAGTGTTCAAAAGAATGTGAAAATAGAAGGAAATATAAGGCTGACTAAATCCACACAGCAATGTGTTGCCAAATTTAACATCGGAATTTCAGTCATTTTCACTCATTTTAATGCGACCCCATTTCCGGCATGAACTGCGAAGAACGTGAGCAAGAACACGACAGCTTCCCAAACAGAAACAATGAAGTAGAACTGAACTGAAGGAACAAAAGGGAAAGAGGGATGAAGAGAGAAGCCATGAAGCCATTAAAAGGAAACTGTAAGAGACAGGGATGTTGAATGACAAGTCATTCTTTCATGGCCAAAAAAATAAAACATTTGAAATGAATTAACTGGTGAGGTAGACGGCAGACAAATGGGCATCAGGGACCATCATTGTGCCACTCGTGTCGTTTGTTTTCGAGAGCTTGTCGGTATGGGAGCTGTCAGATTGCTGGCGCTTCATTGATTGGTGGGCAGGGAAGCTGGGCATTCTCATGCTTACAGCCCCTGCATTATACAGGATGATTTACACACCGAAGCAGCTGTTCGTTCTGGCAGTGGTTCAGACCTCACATAAGTAGTTTCAAAGCAACTCTAATGGACTCAAAGCTGGAACATGACCACAGCCAGCCTACCGGGACAAGTGATACCGAAAGCATGCCGCAAAGTGTGGGTCAACATCAGCAACATTCAGAGACATTCATTCTGTTTTAATTATGTGTTGACACTCGCATCGTTTTATCTTCAGCTGTTTAGATCACAAATGCAGTGCTAGCAGTTCATGTCATATAAGAGAACCGTTTTTCCACCATTGTTGGCAAATATCCAAAAT
Source organism: Pseudorasbora parva (assembly GCF_024679245.1). Taxonomy (NCBI): domain Eukaryota; kingdom Metazoa; phylum Chordata; class Actinopteri; order Cypriniformes; family Gobionidae; genus Pseudorasbora; species Pseudorasbora parva. The sequence continues at coordinate 25,479,924 of NC_090191.1, read as the reverse complement.
GGACATGCAAATTCACTAACAGTTGCAGTTCATGAGCTCTCTCCAATAAAACACCATTTAAGGTCTCCTCTCCACCATAAGCTGGTGTGTGGTGAGCGTTCTGGCACAATATGGCTGCCGTCACATCATCCACGTGGATGCTGCACATTGGTGGTGGTTGAGGAGATTCCCCCTTCTATGTAAAGCGCTTTGAGTGCCTAGAAAAGCGCTATATAAATGTAACGAATTATTATTAAGGCGTCTACATGACCTTGTCGAGATTGTGCAACTAAATACACTCATTGTCAGCCAAACTCAGGCTTTTTTTCTATAAATGATGGTTCATTCAAATAAAGGTATTTGTCTGACGCAATTAACATTGTGCTGTTAATGACCTTGCTCTTTATTTTAAAAATATTTACACATTCAAAAGTTTGAGGTCAGCATTTTTATGAAAGAATTTATTAAAGATATCAATCATATTCAGCAAGGCTGCATTACATTTAATCTACAGTTACAGTAAAGAACATTAAACATTAACATTAAATGTGATAAAAATAGAAAACAGTTATTTTAAATGTTTATAATATTTCACAATATCACTGTTTTTACTGTATTTTTGATCACATAAATGTAGCCTTGGGGAGCAAAACAAACTTGTTTCTAAAACATTATAAATATTTCCCACCCCAGACTTTTTAACTGTAGTGTATTTATTTAAAAACTTATTTAAAAGATACATTTGTGTATACTTTCTGATCATGGCATCATCATCATCATCATCATCATCATCATCATCATCAAATGTGACTGAATTAGAGGGAGGGAAGATACTGAATTTAATTCAGAAAGCAGGAGAAAAAAATACTTGTGGACTCCCGCAAAATATAATTATCGGAAGTCTGTCACTGGAGAAATTTTAAGCATTTTGTATGTGGAAACTAGAAGGGGGGGAAATAGCCTATAGATTCTAGAGACAGACTTTTTCCAATGGGCTTTTGTGGGCGGGAATGGGATAAAACCTGAAAATATATATAATTATTATTATTATAATTTTTTTGTGGAAGCGGGTGGGAGCAGTACATAATCTAGCGGGAACGGAATTAAAAAATCCATGCCGAACAGACCTCTAGTCTGAATCATGTAGATGCTGTGCGATGCTGTACAGTTTAAGTAAAATATGCCAAATCTGCTGCATCCGTCAAAACCTAGCACTCAGAACCAATTCACAGGATGGATTTTGCAAGCATGTTTGCGCTGTTACTTGATTAGCATCATTCATTTTATGAATCGGCACTTAAACCGTGCAGACAGTGTGCACAGACAATGTGTAACCGCGGGTGCGCTGTCTTCTTCATGAATTCTCCCATTTATGTTGATACAAGGAAATGATTCAGTAGACCTTGGAATTTTTGTCCCTGTGCCAGCAAGGTATTATTTATCCGACTGATAAAATGATAGGCCTTTGTTTTCTTTTTTCCATATGTGATTGTCTATCCATGCATTGCCTTTCCGCACCTGCCAGTCTAAAGTAATAGCTTTTAATCTGTGCATCAAAGCCTGGATAAAGAGCCTCTGAGGAGAAAGAGGATGAATGAGTAACTCCGTTTGTTCCCCCTTTCTCCATGGCTTTCTTTTTCTCATAGCTGTGCACACGCTATGTTGTCAATAACTGGGCTTCACCACTGACAAAGACAAAGCACTTTTTATTTTATTTTCACATTATATCAAGACAGAAACGGTCCGTGTGAGCTTGCCCATTTGATTACTTTAAATAGTCATCTCAACAATCTGCCCGTTGAATGTCTCAGTCCATCCTAGTATTCAGATAGCTTTAACACTAAAACAGTGCTCTTAAATTAATTAGCTGTTTGCTTTCTGGAGAATTATGTTGTCTTAAAGGCGTAGATCATCCATAAATGACAATTCTGTCATTAATATCTCCATTATCCCATATTTTTTCCTTTGAGCACAGAATGACAATTTTAACGAATCGCTACATTACACTAATTTCAATTTAACAGTTATTCATTGTGACCATGGCTAAAAACACCAGCAAAGCACTATAGTGGTCTATACTATAGTTGCATAACAACTTCTGAAGCCATATAATAGCTTTGTGTGAGAAACAAATTCAAATTATCAAATTCATTATTTATTCACAACTAAAGTCATTATTCACTGATAATCTTCCCCTCCAGTGAGCTGTCGACTAAAGATCCACTGCTACTGAATCATTGAGTCAGTGGGTTGATTAGTGAACCGTATCAGTCTGATTCATGAACGGATTTAGTCAGATATGAGAACCAGATCAACAGGTTCAATGAAAAGAGCATCCATGAATCATCAAATGACAATAGCGTCTCATTTATCATGAGTGAATGAGACTGATTGTAATACGCAGATGCACAAATGACTTTGAGAGCTACAGGGGAGAGGGAGATTTTCAATCACTGTGTCCAAATATTAGTCTGACAAGCCAGACCCACATAGATGTTTGGTCTGGAAACTCACCATTGACAGGGCTCAATCTGAGGGGCGGGATAAACGGTTGTCTTTCAAACTCCCTCTGCACGCGATAGGATAGCGCTACAACCAACCAGAGCAACGAAGGTGAAACAGAGCTAGTTGACAGATTAAACATTCGCCGTATCTGGTCGGCTAAACTCCGAAGACATCTTCCCTTTTTAAGAATGACTTCAGTGCCGTTCTTTGTTCTTTTCTCAGAGAAAAGCTTAACTCCAGATCTTCCAGAGTCGCGGTCAAAGCTGATTCAAAAGACCGCTGTTCGCCTGTTTCTGTGTTTACTAGAAGCACGCAAACGCAACTCGTCCGTCGTCATTATGGCCCCGCCCACCGACTCTATACACGATGTGATTGGCCCGGCAAGAGGTGATTACAGCTTATTGAGAGTTGCTAGTATGTTATAGTATTATATAGTATTATAGTATGTTTTAAAAAAAAGAGTAGTACGTCCAAGATCAAATTATTCAAAAGACAGTAGGTGAAAAATTTGGGGATGATCTAATACTTTGGCTCAGATTCTACTTTACTAGGAGTTATGAATGGCAGTGATTCAATGCTATTAGCGCAGTGAGTTACATGATAAAGCCATTGCAGCTGTTGTACATCCAGTTTTCAGTCATACTATTCACATTCATACACCATAATGGTAGTGAACTTCTTCACCAAATGTAGTGCAAATGCAATTTCAAAAATGGCTAAAATTTCAGTCTGTTCCTCACCTGGAGACTTGGAATATAATGTACAATTAAATTAGACTACTTTGTGTGTGTGTGTGTGTGTGTGTGTGTGTGTGTGTGTGTGTGTGTGTGTGTGTGTGTGTGTGTGTGTGTGTGTGTGTGTGTGTGTGTGTGTGTGTTTGTTTTGAGGTATAGAAGGACAGATTTCAAGACATTTCAAAGAGCAATGAGGACCCTCTGGTATATGAGGACAGTTGGCTGTCCTCATAAACTAAACCTTATAAAACGTTTTCTCAGCATGTTTTAATACCTAAAAAGTGTTTTTCTCAAAAGACTTTGTATACCAAAAACCTGACATAAGTTGTATATTTGTGTGTCCGCCACTGCCCCCTATCGGTTGTTGTGGTCCCTGCATGCACGACACTCAGGCGCGGGAAATTATACACAAGCGCGGGACATTATACACAACGCGCGAAAATAGACGCTAATTCGACACTGCGCATGCTCATATTTGTATAACTCATTTTGATTGGCTGGATGGAAGAGAGCGTCGTCAAACTACAGCTGATTCAGTTTCCCGGGAGTTCCGGATATGCACGTTGTGGAGAGCAGGTAAGAAAGCAATAACAAAACGTTTTAATAGGTTTCAATAACAAGTATGGTTATGATTATGGTTATGGTATTTAGCAGACCCTTTTGTCCAAAGAGACATACAAATAACAACAATACAAAGTTAAACTTAATAGTAAAACGGGTCATTCCACGAAATTTGTCAACTGACAAATTAAAAATAAAATAAGTTTATATAAGTTTCCATTTGTTTTAAATATCCATGAAATGAAGACAGATTAAAAGGACAATAAGTTGTATTGTGCCATCTCAGGCTATGTATTATATTTAATTTTATGACTAGGCCTACTTATACATCATGTTTTTATATTTTGTCATGCTTGTTACAGATATGCGTTAAATCTGTAATTTTAGTATTTTAGTTCCTCTTTTCACTGGGATTGTTTCATATTTGGGATTTTTTTTTTCAATATTACATTTGTCATTCAAATTATTAAGAACATACACATTTTGGAGGTTAATCACATATAAATTAGAAATATATATATATATATATATATATATATATATATATATATATATATATATATATATATATATATATTTCTAATTTATATGTCATTAACCTCCATGTGTATGTTCTTAATTTTTTTTAAAGGAGGAATTAAAAGAAGGTCATTGTCAAAAAAATACCATATAGATAGGGTTTCAATGGAAAAACATAGAAGGCCATTACACATATAATGTTTATACTTTTTATGAAATTAATGACAGTAATAGGATTGATGTAGTAGTAACAGGACTGAACAGAGTGACAGCACACATTCTTCAGTAGCCTATACACTGCACATATTTATTTACATAATGTAAAGTTTTTACTTTTTTGAATTGCATTATATTGTTTTGCACTCATAGTTATAATAGTGAAGCACATTACATTTCACAGACAGGGTTTAGACTCTGTCAGGGCCAGAATTAGGCCTTAGTTCAATTAGGACATTTAAGTAGCTTTTATAAACATGCCTTAGAAAGACATTACTGGTGTGCATCATGAGACAAAACAATGGCACTGACATATTTTAAAATATCTTAGTTCAAGTTGCTTTTAGTTAAAACAGCTCAGGCATGCATCTTAGTCTGGGACTAGCTTAAGCCTTGTCTGTGAACCTAAGGCTAATGTTTTAGGGTATTGAAATTAGACCCTTGTTTGTCTGTGTATGTCTCCTCACAAAACTTAAAAGGTGTCAAAACCCTCAGTCTAGCCTTAACGACACCATGACCGGCGACCAGTGATTATGACCAGTGGTTCTGAAATTAAAAATGAAATTTTAGTTACTAGTGGGCCTGTCTGTTGCTGTATTCTACACTTGGACATGTATTCATTATTCTACATGTAGAATTGAAAAAAAGCACAGCGTTGCATAGTACCAATTTATAGGATTAATTCAATGTTATGTGATTATTTGCAGTGCTGAGTAGTATCATATGGAGCCCAATGTTTTCTCTACAGACTTATTCAGAGGTGAGTCCCTGCTGGAATAAGCAATTCCTGGTAAATACTGAGGTCTTGCAAAGCACTGCCTTCATGTCCTGTGTTCTCTTCAACAGACACAGAGTTGAGAGCACAGTGTCAGTCATCCAGACCCACACCAGACAGCCCTGAGCATGAGGTTAGTTTGAATTCAGCTGTTTATTACGGTATCGATGAAAGTTTAGAAATGATGTTTCGTAAGGGACACATTTATCAGTTAATTACAATTATACTGCGGGTACAGTATGAAAATCTTTGTCGGTATGGATAGTCATCATTTAACATTGTGTTCCCCTGTCTACATCATTTTGAGTGTCATAAACTTAAAGGTTTGGGTGAGGGTGTCTCTGAGGTGAATGGACACTAGCTGTTGATGCCGGTTCATCTTTGCATATTGCTCTTCTTTTTTAGGTGCATTGGCCCTCATTTATCAAAAGTGCGTACACCAAATATCCAGCGTACACCTTGCGTACACCCAAACCCACGGTGACTTTGAGATTTATCAATATGGACGTTAGCGTACGGCACGCTCAAATCCTCCGCCAGCTCAGGAGGTGGTGTACGCATGTTTGAGTTAGTGCGAAAATGCACAGAAAAACAATTCCTAACACCACAAAACGCACTGACAAAGATATGCTATATTATGACCCACTGTAAAAAAACAACAACATAGTAATTATAAACTTCAATGTTTATTTTTGTGCAACATGGACTTCAATGTTTAATTTGTGTGACTATACCAAAGCGTTTGATTTGTAGGCATGTATTCCTCCAGCTGCGAGCCTGTGCGCTTTATCTGACGTTTCAGGCCCGTCTGGCCCGGCAGCTGCGCACGGACTGGGACTGAAAATAATTCAGACTGACCTAATAATAAAAATGACATTCTTCTTCTTTTAAATAATACTAATAATAAAATAAATAATAACAACAACATTCTTCTTCTAAATAACAATAAGCGTCATTTATAATAAAAATCATAATAATAAGAAGAATCTTTCAAATTGTCATGCTATTATTAATTTGAACGAATGGTACTCCACATCACATCATCATCACTATCGTACACCCCAATAGCCTACATGTGCCGTTATATGAAATTAAATGCTAATTGTTTCAAAACATGTTCTGTAAAATAATGCATTGTGATAATTTCTCATCCAAACAGCTATTTAAACTGCTGCAGTGCTTCTCAACCCCCACACTATTAACAGTACTCTTAATGTAGGTCCACATTTTGTTTTTTTGGGTGCCTTTATTCCCACTCTTTATACTCTCAAATAAAACTATTTCGCTCTTTTCCACTTCCCTGGTGATGGTCTCGATGGGCGCGTCTCAATCATCTCACTAGTTCAGTAGTCAGGGCACTGATCAGGGAGTCAGCCCATTGACTTATGTCCTAATCAGTGCCCTGACTAGTGGACTAGTGAGATGATTGAGCCGTGCTCGATCTCCACGGAGAAGTTTCGCTTCTTTTGCCGTCTTCCGTGTGTCCATGGCGTAAAATGAGGGTGTGAGGGAGGCAGAGACTTGAATATATAGGGGCGTGTTATTCTAATGACGATTGTTTTCAGCTGCGGCATTTATCAAGGGCAAGTATTGCGTACACCTGAATTGCAGAGGTGCGCACAGTTTCATAAATCAGGCGGTGAGAGGAGTGTAAGCATAATCTTACGGCAACATATACGCCCGTTTCTAAGCAAGATTGATAAATGAGGGCCATTGTGTCAGAGGTAAATGTGGCACCTCTTCTGCGAAAGAGAGGATTGGAGAAGTTGGTGTCCGGCACCAGGATGTGTCAGCCCCTGTGTTCTCAACAGACAGTGGTCAGTTATTGATTTGAGTAAATGTTGTTAACTTCTGCTAAGGGGTTTGTGGCAATATCAGGCCAATTTTAGATTATTATTTTGTGTCTTGATGGATATTTTGAGTAGAATTTTGTCTGTCAGGGATGTGAGATGGGCATGTTTATGCCTATATGTGGTTTTATGACTTGAGGAAAGCCAAGCACTGAATCTCCCTGTGTTCCCTTGAACAGAAACCGAATGGAGATCAGCGTGTCAATCCTCCAGAGCCACACCAAACGTCTCTGCTTGTGAGGTGAGTCTGAATCTATCTGTGTTTTGATATTGACAATGGTTAGAAGTACTGTGATGTTCCATGGAATACAATTTTCAGTGTTCCAGTGAACATCTTGCAGCTGTGGTGAAAATGTCCTGTATTCAGTACGGATGGTCTTTTCTAACCGCGGTGTCCCCTCAACACTGGTGTTTGTCTGAGTGTGCCACACACTGGGGTTCATCAGTGGAAGACTCAGGGTTTGAGCTTGGATGTCATTACAAGTCCAGAGGGCCGTGTCCTTGCATACCTTGAGTTTGTCTGTGTTACATGCACACATGTACACAGATGATCGAGTTTTAAATTTTTACAGCATTGACCGAAGTTGTAGGCTAAAGCTAACTGAAAAAAGAAAAGACTCTGAGATGGAGTTTCCTTCCCCAATGAACTTCGGTCAATGCTGTACCGATTATTCTCCTCCTTCTTCCTAGCCACAGCACTGCCCCCTCTAACAGCAAGGGAAGGGTTTATTTATCCTGGACTATCTATTTAAGTAAAGCAAGAAATATAAAAACAATTGTAATAAAATAAAATAAAGGTAAAAAAGTAAAACTCGATCATCTGTGTACATGTGTGTGTGTGTGTGTAACACAGACCAACTCAAGGTATGCAAGGACACGGCCCTCTAGACTTGTAATGACATCCAAGCTCAAACCCTGAGTCTTCCACTGATGAACCCCAGTGTGTGGCACACTCAGACAAACACCAGTGTTGAGGGGACACCGCGGTTAGAAAAGACCATCCGTACTGAATACAGGACATTTACACCACAGCAGGGGCGGAGCGGGGGGGTGGCTAATTGGGCTTAAGCCCTGAATCTTTTAGTTAAAAATAAAATAAAAAATACTTAAACGTTGCTTCATTTCCTCTCAGTCTTTCGGACTGGAGCGGCAAAAAATGAAACAAAAGCTCTATTACCGTGTGTGTGTGTGGCTCAATAAATCACAAAATAGCCTTTTCCTATTTACATGATGTGATGTGTATAGTCACAGCAATCGTATAAACGTATACATACTGGGCACTATATTCTCAGAAGGCAAAGCACTGCTCTACTTCTGGAGTGATTTGCTCGCAGCAACTGAGAAGCCCCGCTGTTACTTCCATCAACAAAACCAACGTAACTAGGTAGCTAGTAGCGAATGTGACTATTGATCATGGCTGACTTTGAGGAATTTTCAGAGGATTCTTACTTGGTATCAAACCAAAAACCAGAACCATATCCAGAACCAAACAGCAGGCCTATAGGTTGTTTTACCCTAAAGTTTAGCTTTTGGTGTTACACAAAGCCTTTAATAGGTAGATATTATTTTGTTCCAATAAAATGACAGCAGGGATGGTGAAGAATGATTTTTCTCACATCTTGCAGCTGTGGTGTAAATGTCCTGTATTCAGTACGGATGGTCTTTTCTAACCGCGGTGTCCCCTCAACACTGGTGTTTGTCTGAGTGTGCCACACACTGGAGTTTATCAGTGGAAGACTCAGGACTTGTAATGACATCCATGCTCAAACCCTAAGGACACTGTCCTTGCATACCTTGAGTTTGTCTGAGTGTGCCACACACTGGGGTTCATCAGTGGAAAACTCAGGGTTTGAGCTTGGATGTCATTACAAGTCCAGAGGACGGTGTCCTTGCATACCTTGAGTTTGTCTGTGTTACACACACACTAGGGCTGTGCTCAGAATATCGATACAACGATAACTTGCCATAAACTCCTGACGATGTGCGTATCGATACAGTGTGCTTTTGAATTTGCTTGGCAAAGGTTTTTTTAGTCATTGAGCATTGTTGACATGCTTCAGTGTCACTATAAATTACACTATAATTTAGAGCTGGGAAAAAAATATTTAAATTAAAAGAATGGTCAACCTGTTTTCAGTTGATAAATAAATGGAACATTGCAGCGCGCCTCACATCCATTAAATCGCTTTGTGCTTTGTTAGGCCTACTATTGATTAAAAAAAAGTCTAGGATTCCAAATTACGTCCATTTTATTATGAAATTCAAAAACATAAATAGCGTTTTGGCACTGTGGCATGAGAACACTCTGGTTTAGCTCAAGAGAAGCGGCTGTGACCTGATCTTCTCTTCCGCCAGTTACAGAGCAAAATAAACATGAATGGATATCTAACGTGTGTTAAAAAATAGAGTACAGCCTACCGAAATCCGTATCATGTCACATGGAATTGCTTCACACATGGAAGGACGTCAGTAAAACGGCTTTTAAATCATGTCATGTAAAGTCACATTTACCTCAACCATATCCAGTGTCCATAAACTTGTTAGCCAGCTAGAAAAATTAACTCTAGAGGGGAGCATTTTGCTGAATATATGCACCATATTACATATTCATTATCACTTTAAAGGTTCTTCAATATTTTATGCATGTTTGAATTGATCTGGCAAATTTTTATGACAGCCACCATTTAAATGTTTATATTTCAAAACAAATTGGAGTAGAAATATGATTATGTAATTTGTAAAGTTAATATTATAATTTTATTTATAAACATTGTGTTAAGTGTTTGTACAAATCAGTTAATTTTTACCTTCAAAATGATAGTAGCTACAACTGACTCCCATAGTTTACAGCATTAGTTAAGACGTTTGTTTTCCTTGAGAAAATGTTCCATGTATTGTACCCGATATATATCCAAAATAATTAATATTGAACAAAGCCATTCCAAGCTTTTTTGTGACAATTTATTTTATTTCACTCCAAAACAAAATATATTTTTTTTTACAACTGTTATAACACTGGTTATTCAATTAACAGATATTGCTGGCGATACACAGCCCTAACACACACGTGCACAGATTTTTACCTTTTTAATTTTTTTTTCACAAAATTACTTTAATTTTTTAGAATTGTTTTTACTTTTTCTTTACTTAAATAGATTAAGGTTAATCAACCTATTTTCTTGCAGTAAGAGGTTATGTAGTGCTGTGGCTAGGAAGAAGAGAATAATCAGTTTCCTTGCCCCTATCAGTTAGTTACCCGCTGGTTCACTAGTGGTCTGTATTGTAGAAAATTGTCTCATTCCTCTTCCTACCTACAGCACTCGCTGTCTTCAAACAACAGGGCTATAGGTTGATTTACCCTGAACCTGGAGTTTAACTTTTAGTGTAAAGCAAAAAAATTGATTGGTAGAGATCCCAGTTGGCAATCTTTTTTAATGTATTTTTTTTTATTACAGATAATAGAAGTTAAGCAGGGTACATCTTAATTTAGCTTTAGACATAGATTCATAAACTATATTTGTTGTGTTTTTTAAATGCCAGATGAAGGTTTACTTCATTATTTAGAGGAATTGTTGTCTTTGCCATCACAATTGTTCCAAGAATATCTTCCTCTTTTGTGTGTGTGATGAGTGACGCTCCAACAGTTAGCCAAGCTAAACATAAGTCACAAGAATTTAATGGATATGCTTCGCTATTATCACAGAAGATCTTGAGATACTTTTCCCCCCTTTTCATTTCTGCTGAGGGATTAGTAGAAAAGGTTTTACGAAAGTACTATATACTAGCATACGACTACCTAACTTAAATGAAATGTTATGTATGAACTTCACTGAAGACAGAATCAGCTTTGTTTATGTGAATACTAGACAAAAAAAATTGGATTTTGACATCCGTCTTCTTCCATTTTGCTCTAAACTATAAATCAGTGTTTAATAAATGCTGTGAAATCATTGAACTTCACGAGACTCTACAAGAGTGATTCCTGAAAGGCTTTCTGCAAAAACCCAAACACCTTTAAAAGAAGAAAAAAATCATCACTGACTTTCAGAGCTGCGACAGAAACGACTTTCGACTTTGATAGAAATGTAGTGGAGTAAAAAGGACGATATTTGTCTTTCAAATGTAGTGAAGTTAAAGTCATAAGTTTACAGAAAAAATAATACTCAAGTAAAGTACAGATACTCAAAAAGTGTACTTAAGTACAGTACTCGAGTAAATGAGCTGTTACTGTCCAGCTCTGCATAAGTAGTTTAATTTCATACCATGGGTCAGTTCCAGACTCACACCTATAAAGCATAAAAACATGTTGCTTGAATGTTTTATCAGTTTAAACCATTGTGGTGGAAAACAATGGAGTGGCAGATACTATGATGTACAAGGCAAGGGATTTTGCAAGCGGAGGCACATGGCCGAGAACAGAAAGCATAGTGCAAACTAGTCGCCTTTTGGCAAAATGTTCTGTTTTACGCATCTGAGTTGATGATAGATCAAGTGGACTTTTCAAATGGACTTCAAATTTAGTTTGGCTAATTGAGATGATAAATATACTGTATATAAAAGGTCATGATGAACAAATACTTTAGGCCTAATAAATCCAGACCTAATTCAATAGATCCACCAAGCAATTGGCAATCCAAATGATTGTAGGTGTCACCACACCTTTCCAATTACTTTTTGGAATAATCTTTTATTTTATTCTCACAAGCCTTATTAATGAATGTAGGATAAACATTTCAGCATTTCTGTTCCACTTTAGACCATTCTGCCAGAAGTCTTTGAGCCAAGGATGCATTCTGAAACATAGCCTATATGGTCTCACACTTTGCATATTACACATTTTAAAAAAAAGATTCATGCTGCGTCCCAATTCGCCTACTTATACTACGTCCTAAAAGTATGTACTCTTTTTGTGAAGAAAAAGTATATACTTTTGAGTGTGTAGCAGAAAAGTATGCAAGCTTCGGGACATACTACTTCGCCATCTTTAACGGACTCTGTCGCTTAGTTACGTGCATCCCGTCACCGTTTAACTGCCCTGTCAATCATCGTCAGATTCGTCACAGATCAAATCCTCCACATTCAGTTTAATCTCCTACCGTATCGGAGAGAAATGTAGCCGCTCGTTGATCTGCCATGTGTGTGTCTTTGTGGTCAGAGACTCTCCTCATGTGTTTGCAGTTTAAATATAATGATGCATTTAAAAGTTAATGGCCAAACGTGTCATTACAAAAGTTCTCAATGCTGCTGCATGTGAAATATAATGTGGACAACACTGAATACATATATTTTTGTCAGGTTAAATATTGACAGTTGGTCACTCAAACCCCTTTATCTAAACTTCTCCACTTATCCGTCGAACTCGCACATCCGTCATGTTTGTAGTTTTTTAACACTTATTATCCGCGTTTGTAGTTCTAATCGAATCCTCGTCCAACTCGCAATGGGTTGTGGGCAATATCAGCCGTTAGAGTGCCCATCGATCCATACTGTGAATTCGGACCGGAAATAGTAAACCATCCGGGAATCTTTGGAATACTCTTTTCAACATACTACGATTTGGGACATACTAATTCTATTTTCGAATACTATTTAGGATGGATAGTATGCGAATTGGGACGCAGGGTCAGTGTTTGGTCAGGTCAGGCTACTAATGTGTGCCTTTTATAATAACTGTTTTATTAATGAGAATCTCAAATCTCGATGGTTAGGTTGATGCCATATATCATATCTGTAGGTTTAAAGCTGTTTGTATCTGTCTGGAAATCCCATCAGAATGTACCAATGGAACAGTAATCTCCCAGAAAAATCTGATTTTTGGCGTTGGTGAATTTAATGTATGATCTGTGGGATCACTACCGATTCAAAGTCCGTTAAAAAGAATGTAATGTAAATGCTCTGCCACTCCTGTGAATTTTCCCTTAATGGTCGAAACCTCTTGTACTTTGTCTGAATGGAAAATGTTAGACTCACTCAAACTGTGCATTTGTACTGAACAGTTAATTTTGTTAGCATTTCTAGATTTTTGTTTGTTTTTTTGGTATGTTTCTTAAGTGTGAAGCTGTTTGCATTTAATAAGAAAACGAGTGTCATTGGTCAGCGTGGGAAACTGATTAATTGTTGTCTAACGCTGTAGTTTGCCTAATTTTGTCTGTTAAGAATGCTGTGTGTGGCATAAAATCTTATTATGATAATTACATTTTAAACAATATTACTAATCTTTAATACATTTTACCGTGGTTTATCATAAAACCGGTAATCATTCCATTCCTAATTGTGACATACATGCTTTGTGGCTAGTATTTTGTGTTAAATCTACATAATTTCCTAGTAAAATTATCAGTGAAGGTATTGTTGCGCATATTCATGCGCAACTTCATCCGGTTCAACAACTTTGCCATGAGTATAGTTTATAGAATTGGCTGTCTGCAGTTTTACATGTATCCCCTCCATGTTCATGGTGTTTGATTGGTGGGCAGACAGGCTCTTTAAGGCCATACATTTATACTGTGCAATATATTTTTTCAGATGACCAGGGGAACGCAGCCTGTGTTACTTCTGGTTAACCTCATCTCCCTGACTCCGTTACTCAAGGTATTATTTAAATGTGGTGCCATGTCCATCACTAGGCACACTTGCTAATGTGCAGTCAACACTTCCATTATGTATTACTTTTGGTTAGACATATAAATCATATAAAAAAGCTGAATGTATTTTGTTTTTAACAAGCAGTGTAATGAAATGACATGTTAATGAAATCAAACTTGATTTTTAGCATATCTAAAGTCTATTATCACACTCATTTTGTCTTAAAAAGTACCAGCTTGTTTGGCAATTTTGAACAGCAACATCCCTACCTGCAAGTACATTTTTCAGGATCTTTTATCTTTCTTAATCTTCTAATCTTTTTTTTTTTTTAATTGGTCAGGTTTCATCAAGGCGGTGTGTGAAGAAACCATGGTCTGAGGAGAAGATGCAAGCTGTGATGAAACATACAAGGCCTTTTACTGAAAACGCCATCACTGTCACTAGGTTTCTGAAGTGCAAGGAAAGACAACATGAATCAAATTTTGTACAGAGGCTTGGCCTTTAAAAGGCATTCAAATGCTAAATACTAAATAAACACTAAATGCACCTTTGGACAGCCTAAGCATTTACCTTTCTAGACATGTTTTAAAAGTTGATGTCCTATGTTCAGAAATGGTTTGGGTCAATTCTGGCAGGCTAGGTAGTCAAAATGCTGCTAACGCTATTTGGTCTCATCAGCTGTTTCTGCTCAGCTGAGATGCATCAGCTGATTTGCATCAGTCCATCAGCTGTTCAAACTCCCCTCACTGCTAATGGCCATGATATAAACAGCGCGCATCTTCAAACAGATTCAGTTCGCTCCCAACTGCTGTTGCTAGCTTATTGCTGCCCACCACCTCCCCAGCTCCTCCATGTCGTGTATAACGTGGCATTCTACTTTGTCATCGTTGCTGCTCTGTTCATAGGGGGAATAGTTCAGCTCTCACAGCCCTAAACTGTGCAAGCGTTCCCTAATGCTGCTGCTGTCCTCTGACTCTGCTATTTCATGGTGCTCATGAAAGGTCAGAGGACTCTCTGAACAGAGCCATACCTCCAAAACATTCATTCAGAATTATCAACTTGAATTGTCATTTATTAAAAAATTCCTAAATCATTTTTTATTTGTTGTTGACTTAATAGACCTGACAGAACTTCATTTATTTTGCTCACTGGCAGTTTTTTAATGTCAGGATTCACTTTTATTTTCCTTTATTCATTTTTACAATGCTGTCCTTTAAGGAATTGATTCTTGAGGTGACTAAATCAAATATAGTTCAGTGATTCAACAAATGTTGTGTTAATAGTGAAATACCTAGATTATTATTTTCAAAATTTTTAGCTTAAATGCAGATGAGTTAAGTTGTCAAACATGAGGAAATCAACTAATGAGCTAAATATACTTGACCTCAGCGAGTTGCGATCTTATTTGCAATCTCCACAAAACAAACAAAAGAGCAGGCATAAATCAAGCATATAGCATTAGTTCTGGAAGGTCACGTTAGTCAAACTCACATCAGCTGTCTGTCAGCTGATCACCTCTACCTATAGGAATACGACATCTATCACCACACACGCACATATATATATATATATATATATATATATATATATATATATATATATATATATATATATATATATATATATATATATATATAAAATTCCTGAATTATTTTGTACATTTAATATTGACATTAAGGATATCTGCAATACATTATGTTGGTTGTGTTCTGCTTACCCTAAAGATGTTATCGCTGCTCTCCCTGCTCTTATCCATGCTAGGCTACCCAGAACAGAACCACACCACCATTCTAAACTGTATGCTAACAGTCAATCAATCATCTCTGACGATAGTGGTCCTGACAGAACTGTAATGCCATTAGGTTGTCTAAGAGAATTGAGGTTGTTTCAATGTATTAAGACTATAAACCTACGCTCCACAAATAGTAATGGTTGAAGTGGAGTGGGTGAGTGCATTTTCTTTAAAACTTTGACAATATCAAACAAGACATTAAAGTATGGAGGCCTTCAAGTTACTTATTAGGCTATTTAGGCTTTATTCGCCTTTATATGTTGCTGTTTTTTATGTTTTTGTTGCATTAAACCCTTACTTTTAAAATTGCTAGTAAATAAGTAGATAAACTTGTTTTTGAAGTTTATACTGTCGCCTTTGGCTTGGCTTGCTCAGTTGGGGACACTAAAATTATGACACTAAAATTATGATTAAAGTTATTCAACTAATTATAAAAATAAAATTTATGAATTAGGTTTTATTTAATTCTATAAACTATAATACTGATATGCCAACATTGTAGCTATATGATAAATTAAAATAATCTGATAACATCACTGTTTTCTCCAGAACGACTGTACAGCCAAATCTAATTTTGATGCAATATTATCCTGTTTGACACTGTGAAGCTGCTTTGACACAATCGTGATTGTAAAAGCGCTATATAAATAAAGTTGATTGATTGATATTTAGAGAAAAGAGATTCCTTAATGCATGTTGTTAATGTTAAAAGTCCGGGTCACTTATAAAGGTAGATTTTATGGGATATGGGCCAGTAAAATGTAATGTGTCAGAAAGTGGAGAGAAGTGATTAAACCTCTCAATATATTTCATATTATTATAATGGTGTGCCTCAGTTGCTTTGGTCTTATAATCCATGTGTCCTCTCAAAGCAGGTTATATTTGGTGTGTGTGTATGGTGAATTGGCCTTACACACCATGTGTCCTCTCAAAGCAGGTTATATTTGGTGTGTGTGTATGGTGAATTGGCCTCACACACCATGTGTCCTCTCAAAGCAGGTTATATTTGGTGTGTGTGTATGGTGAATTGGCCTTACACACCATGTGTCCTCTCAAAGCAGGTTATATTTGGTGTGTGTGTATGGTGAACTGGCCTTACACACCATGTGTCCTCTCAAAGCAGGTTATATTTGGTGTGTGTGTATGGTGAATTGGCCTCTCACACCATGTGTCTTCTCAAAGCAGGTTATATTTGGTGTGTGTGTATGGTGAACTGGCCTTACACACCATGTGTCCTCTCAAAGCAGGTTATATTTGGTGTGTGTGTGTGTTGAACTGGCCTCACACACCATGTGTCCTCTCAAAGCAGGTTATATTTGGTGTGTGTGTATGGTGAATTGGCCTTACACACCATGTGTCTTCTCAAAGCAGGTTATATTTGGTGTGTGTGTATGGTGAACTGGCCTTACACACCATGTGTCCTCTCAAAGCAGGTTATATTTGGTGTGTGTGTGTATGTTGAACTGGCCTCACACACCATGTGTCCTCTCAAAGCAGGTTATATTTGGTGTGTGTGTATGTTGAACTGGCCTCTCACACCATGTGTCCTCTCAAAGCAGGTTATATTTGGTGTGTGTGTATGTTGAACTGGCCTCACACACCATGTGTCCTCTCAAAGCAGGTTATATTTGGTGTGTGTGTATGATGACATCACTGTCCTTGTACACCACACTGTCCTTATAGACTCTGTTACAGAAAAGTCTTTACAAACCACCAGAAAGTCTGAAAAAAAGCCTTTTTTATATCTCAGTTGTGCTAAGAAAATCTTTTAATTTTAAGTCGTGTATAGGTTCCCTGATTTTTTTCATGATTTTTGATATGTTTTTTGTAGCTCTAGCACCACTGGAACCCAGTGTCCCCACAGCCCTGTGCCCAGTCTGATTTGGGCAAAATTTCAAAAATTGTCCCCATAGCCCGAGAAACGGGTATGTGTGTGTGTGTGTGTGTGTGTGTGTGTGTGTGTGTGTGTGTGTGTGTGTGTGTGTGTGTGTGTGTGTTAGATAGTAGGTTTAGAGCAAGCGGTAACCTCCCACGATCTCTCTTGAAGCCAATACGGAAGTAATGTAAACTGCAATTCCTCAACTGGCCACTAGAGACATGCTCCAGAAGGGAGCAGAATCTCATTGCGTCCCATGTTAAAATTCCCAACTATAATAAAGTATAAAGTATGGAATAAAGTATGTTTATGGCCTGGTACAAATTGTGGTTTTGGTCCTTACGGCTAATTTTGGGGGGTGATTTTTTTATTTATTTTTTCTATATATAACTCATTTGTTTACATTATATAAAGCCTTAAAGTTCTACATAATTAAGGGCGTGGTTA
The DNA here is from genome assembly GCF_024679245.1 of Pseudorasbora parva. Classification (NCBI taxonomy): domain Eukaryota; kingdom Metazoa; phylum Chordata; class Actinopteri; order Cypriniformes; family Gobionidae; genus Pseudorasbora; species Pseudorasbora parva. The sequence goes on along the minus strand of NC_090191.1, from coordinate 25,462,085 downwards.
CTTTGAGTGACAGGTGGATAGCCATTTATATGCCGTCTATAGTCATTGCGTCACCTAAGCTCCGCCCACATCCCGCCTCTTTGCCCATTTTCCGGGAGTGACACGCGATGACGCACTGACGTGATGACAACGGCCAGCTCGTCTCTACTTTACGCTTCATAATGGCTTATCGGAATCCTGTGGGTGACGTCACGGACATTGTCCATATTTTTTTACAGCCTATGGTTTAGAGTGAGTAAATGACAATCCCAGAGACCTTCTTGAGGGGGAAGTGTTGTCACTCCATCCTTGTTCAGCTTCTCTGCGGGCCGCATTTTTAGCCTGTGTCTCAGTGACAGGAGGCACCTGTGGTGCGGAGATCTCAGACTGCTCTTTATCCCGGTTCCACAGCACATTACACAATTCAAGCAGCCCGCAAATGAACACGCAGGACGTCAGCTGTGAAACCGACCTGTCGATACAGAACTCGTCTTCCCCACTGAGAGAGTGAGATTACCCAGCTGATTGGAAAATCAACAAGAGGAAATGACACTGGCTTTATGGGTTATTTCTTAATGCTTGCATTTGAGTCAATTGATTGTGCCATAAGACCATCTTCCCGTTTCCTCCTTGCACAGTTTGGTGAACTGATTAAGCAAGACTCAAGCTGAAGCTTGTGTCTAAAGTTTAAAAATGTATTTATTTTAAAGTGTAATAATCTTAATACTTAAATAAGAGTAAAAAAAGTATCCAAAGAAAAAAAAAAAACTACTTAAGTAACTAGTTACTTTTTGGATCATATATATATATATATATATATATATATATATATATATATATATATATATATATATATATATATATATATATATATATATATATATGTGTGAAAAAAGAAAAAAAAAGAATATATATATATATATATTTAAACCAGATAAAATATTACTATACTATATATTAGTTTTTGTTGACCTCTGCTCTTTCGTTTACAGATTAGAAGAACGCTGCTCCCTGCGACTACAGTGAGAGAGAAAGTCTGAGGCCAGCTTCAGCAGCAAGCTACCTTGAGTTAAAGGTTAGTCTTTGTCCTGTGGCTTCAAAGACCAGGCGTACACACACACACACACACACACACACACAGAGATACGCATGCATCCGTTTGGTTTCATTAGAAATGCCAGGGGGCTGGAGAGGTTCCCTGTCCATTCACAGCCAAACACCTGCACGGCTTTCATCCCCTATCTGTCCACTCAGCCTTTATCACCTGCCACCCAGCCAACCACAGCACTCACACAAACGCATACACACACGGCATCTAAACAAACCATACACACCAGACATGCCTCACGCACTGCTAAATCGCACAGCCACATGGCACACACCCGTCAAAATTCCACACAAAACTTCTGTGCATAGCCCCACACAGCAAGTGTTCACCCAACACATCCTGCTGAAAAGACCATCTTAGACCAGAATAAATCTTCACAGGGTCCTAACCAAGCGTCATGCAGCAATGCAACAAGCATTTCTTCTGTATTAACTTTTTTAACGTGTGTGGCTGAAACTAATGGAAAAGCAATTACTTTTTAATAACCCCAATTACATATGGCTCCAAAAAAGTTCTTTATATATGATATTTTCTGACAAATATTTCAAAATTATTATGTTTGTTCTCTATCCAAAACGTTCTGTTGTAAGTGCGTATAACTGCGCTCTATGTTCATATTGTGCTATTGTATTTTTGGGGCATTTTTAATGAGCTTAATTTTTTGCAAAATACTTTAAGGTTTGCATGGAACACAGTAAAAAAGCGTACCATCTTGAGACGTATCATTGAAGTCATTGAAACCTGACCTGACTGTTTAGGACACATATCCATGCTCTTGACCAGCAGAACTCAGTTGACCAAGGTAATCTTGGTGGTTAAGCTAGTCAAGCAGCGTCCCCTATACCTATACATTCTAATGACTGGTCTTTTCAGCAGGGCACACACCAAGACCGGGTTCAAATTCCTCATTTTGAGTCACTGAGGAAATCAATACATGCTCCAAATAGTATAAAAACAGTGAGCTCTACCTCTGTCAATCTGTCATTCTTATTCAATATGTCAAATGCAAAGGCTGCAACCCAATTTCTAAGCAGCCTATTTGCTCTCGTGTGGGAGGTGTCGGAGTGAAAATGTTTTTTTTTGACTTGGCTATCTGTTTCCCCTTCATGGGTTAAAGAGTTTGACTAATGCAATATTGATTTCGCTCTCTGGATGGAAAAGACACAAACACACCTTATTGAAATATGGATAGTCAAGCCCTCGAGAAAATATTAAAAGTCCTCAGGGGGAGGGGGACTTCAGCATTAAGCTGGATTTTACCCTTCAGCAGCAGAAAAAGGTTAAGAATTTAAATAGTTTGTATTGATAAAGGATAAAGGAAGGGATTTCAGCCATTTTAAAGCTGTTTAATGTCAGCATTTATGTGGGTCTCTATTCTTTTCATTGTAAACAATGTTTTGTCTTTCAAGGTTCGAATTGAGTAGGTAGAAAAGCCCACGCATGCTGCAAGGACATTGTATGTGAGGTCAGACTGTGCACATGTTCAAAAAAGAAGGTTGATAGAACTGCAACATACACATACATTGATTGTTATGGATTTTAATTGAGCAAAGAATTGAAGGAACACTCCACTTTTTTGAAAGTAGGCTAATTTTCCAAGTCCCTTGATCTTTGTATCTAGCACTTTTAGCATAGTTTAGCATACATCATTGAATCAGATTAGACCATTAGCATTTGCTCAAAAATGATGACCAAAGACACATAAAGACAAAATAATATTTTCCTATTTAAAACTTGACACTTCTATAGTTACATCATGTACTAAGACCAACAGAAAATAAAAAGTTTAGATTTTGTTTAGCCCGATATGACTAGAAACTATTTTCTAATTCCTGCGTAATAATCACAGAACTTTTCGGCTGTACCATGGATCCAGCGGCACAATGATATAATGCAACTTTTAATTTTCCGTTGGTCTTAGTACACGATGCAACTATAAAAGCCTCAAGTTTTAAATAGGAAAACTATTGAAAGTCTTTGGTCATTATTTTTGAGTGCGATGCTAACGGTCTAATCTGATTCAATTATGTATGCTAAGCTATGCTAAAAGTGCTACCGCCAGATACAGAGATCGGCTGAATGGATTCAAAAATGGTAAAACTCAACTGTTTAACTCTAAGGGACTTGGAAAATAAGCCTATAAATAAGCCTTTTTTTAAGTAGAGTGTTCCTTTAACACTCGTATGCGTGTGTAAACCAGCTGGTTAACGGCTCTGGTTGTGATTAGTAGCACTATACTCCGGCAAGTTTAGCATCTTTTGTTAGCATCTGGCCTGGTAAAGGAAGCTGAGTAGCCATTTGGGGAGGCATTGTGTTTGATTCAGACCTTGTTAAAATGCCATTTTGTTTTGAGCGCAAGGGGCTCTGCACCTTCAGGAAATTGCGGAAGGACTCAGAGCGTGGTCTCAGAGCCGGATTGGCGCAAACGGTCCAATTTTTCATCCTCATTGGTCATGACATATCCAAAGTGGCAGAGCGTGGGCTTGAAGGAGAACGGTGGATGCTTCAGCTGGGCAGGGAACTCTCACGCCACCACATTTGTCCCTGCAGGGTCTTCTACACAGCCGTGACGACAACACAATTCACTGCTAGCTATTACAGCCAATAAAAACAAGAGCTCACAGTTGTTCTTACACATATCTCATACTTTCTTTTCACATCCTCAACCTAAACTAGTGTTGGTAGCAGAATAGCATTTAGCTAGAAGACAAGGTTGTGCATCATTCAATTGAATGCCTTGTGAAAAAGAAACACTTCTCTTGAGTATGCTTTAGAATGTTAGTCAGCACCTCAAAATAAGTGTGCTTCTTTAAAACACAACACAAGATTATAATAATCTTTTGAAATGGACTTTAATTTTAAAAAGCACACTTATAAAAATGTACTCACATGTTCAGAAACAGTCATGAAAATATAGGCCAAGCATACTTAAATGGCCATTTATTTAATTTATAAATGTATTATATTTATAATATATATTTTCTACATGTACAGTTTTTATTTTTATTTTATATAGTTTTGAAAGTACACAACAAGTGCACATCCAATACAAGTAATACTCTTCTTTTTCACAAAGGAAATTCCCACATTTCTTAAAGGGTGAGTTCACCGAAAAAAGAAAATTCTGTCATTAATTACTCACCCTCATGTCGTTCCGAACTCATAAGACCTTTGTTCATCTTTGGCACATAAACTAAGATATTTTTGATGAAATCCTAGAACTTTCCGAACCCCCCTCCCATAGACAGCAATACTATTACCACTTTCAAAGTCCAGAAAGGTAATAAAGAAAGTGGTAATGGCGTTGCTGTCTATGAGGGGTCAGAGAGCTCTCGGATTTCATCAAAAATATCTTTGTTTGAGTTCCGAAGATGAACTGAGGTCTTACGGGGTTGGGAACGACATGGGGGTGAGAAAATAATGACAGAATTTTCATTTTTGGGTGAACTAACCCTTTAATTTGAGGTGATAGACAGAATGCCGATTTTGAAGTGAAGGAAGTGAAATGAAAAAGAAATTTGTATAAATACAATTTTTAACTTAACAGTCACTTTAACTGTGGAATTTTAGAAACAACTTATTAAATTTGTCTTTCTGCCATTCCAATTCAGATTGTTGTTGTTTATGTTATTGCCTGTAAATAAATTAGCATGATTTATATATTTTGCAATGGTGGATTACCATTATCAAGGACACTTGCAAGGTTATAGGCTACAGTGGTGCCGTGGTTGTGTTGTCATTACTCCTGAATAACTAATAGAAACTAAGAAAAGTTTTCAATTAAGTCCGTTTTTGGCACTACCTCTAGATACCTGCTAAGCGGTCTGCTAAAATAAAGTTTTGATGAGGGATTATTGTGCCAAATATGCAGCAGGTTACACTTTACCTGGAACACTTTAACAATGGGATTTTTAAATTTTGAAAAAAATAAATGTTAATGCATCTATTCAGAGCAAAATATATATTGAAGACCAACAATGTGACAGGATTTTTAATATTTTTCATATGAAGAAGTGTTCTCTTTTTCATTGCACTGCAAAGATAAACTGGTCAACCAATAACATTAGTTTTTTTTACAGATTATTTTTCGATTTGACAATGAATAGTAGACTGAGAATCCCAAACCGGCTCTTGTCTCTATACTCTTTTGTTTCGTATTTGGTGTTATTTGAAGAACACCATATCGAATGCATATATTTAAACAGCCTTTCGTTTCCGTGACAAGCGTGCGTCTGAAATTTGTTTAGCACTTTGTGCTTTCTGAAGTTACCAGGCTATATCTGATGTTTTAAAAGCGCCACCTTCTGTTACAGAGTTAATAAACCTTTTCGTTTAGCCCTTCTGAATACATTGATTTAAACAGACAAATCGCATGTGAAAATCAGGACAACTTTTCGTACCTAACCATCATGTTAAGAAAGTAAATGGGGTCCATTTTGATTTCATCTGGACTCCAGCTAAAAGCGTTATTGATCCTTCAACAATGACCCACTTACATGTTAAAGCACGTTTTCCCATTATGAAGGTTTCCGTACACGACTGCTGTGTTTTACAAGGAATCTATCGATGTCCCATTGCTGTGGGACAGGGCAATTCATTTAGGCATCATGATATATTACCAAGGCCCGGCTGTGTTGTTGGGTCATTAGTTTACTTAATACTGGATCCCGGGGAGTGCTAAAATACTGTGTTCTCTCACACATGCATCACCTGCTGCGCTCGCATGTGTGCTTCCAGCCACTATTTCGCCTTTTCTTTTGCAAATGCCTCTTAGAAAGAGGAAAACCAATATATGCTATGATGACTTAAGCTTATAGGCGTGGGCTTTTACCTGGCAGCTCTCATCATTTGGGACTGACAGGCAATTAAGGGAGTGACATGCATTTTAATAATACTGTCGGGCAAGCGGAACAGATTCCGAGTCCAACACCTAGTTCGCTACTTTGGAAACACCACTTTGTAGTTGAAGTTACTGTGAAAGTAGATGAATATTGCAAACTACAAACTTTCAACACTTATGAAAATCATCTGTGGCCACCTAAATGTTGACTTGAAGCAAAATGTGCAAACAGTTAATATAAAAAAATCACTCAAAAAGGAAAATTCCGTTTTCATTTACTAAACCAAATCTTTTCCTTAGTTATGTAACTCTCAAAAATGTATTAATATCTGTTTATTTCAGCATTTGTCCTTTTTTCCACAAAGAAAAAGTCAAATCATACAAATCGTGGTGGCTAAAATTATTAGAACACCTAACAAATCTAAAAATGTTGAACTTTTTTGCCTCCAAAACATGATTTAATTTCACAAAATCATGTTTCATAAAACATGCAGATGGTTGCTCTGACCATCAAATATCAGATTAAGTGAGTCGTACTGTTTTTATCCACAACTGTAATATTTGATATGTCCACCTTTTGCAGCTATTACAGCTGCATATCTCTATGGCCTAGTGTCAATATATATTTCCTGTGAGAACTTCAACATTAATGTTATCCCATGCCTTCTGCAACTGAAGCCAAAGGTCTCTCCAGTTTATTTTCCAACCTTGCCACAAATAGGGTTGAGGTCTGGACTTTGAGGGGGCCAGCCAGTCCATCATTGTCAATGCTCCAGAAGATTCCTTCCATCGCAGGTGGTTCTCATTATGTTTTGGGTCATTGTCCTCTTGGATAATAAATCCAGGCCCAATAAGACGACACCTAGATGCCAAGTATTCTAATAATTTTAGCAACCACTGTATCTGGCAGGCAATTGCATAAATTGCATTTTTCCTTTTTAGGTCAACTGTCCCTTTTGAGAGAATGTAGTAAAGAGTTGATACCGATTCAAGTAAAATGATGTTGCATAACTATTATATACAGCACGCTTCTGTTCAAAAGTGTGGTGAATTCTTTTTTTTCTTCTTTTTTTTAAATAAATTAATACTTTTTTTAAATCCAAAATTAGAGTAAAAACAGTTATAATGTTACAAAATGTTAATTTCTATTTATTTATTTAAAAAATGCACACAACTGTTTTCAACATTAATAAATATGATTTTTTTTCTTCACCAAATCAACATAGAATGATTTGGGATCATGACACTGACGACTTACGCTGGAATAAATTGGGGTTAAGAAATACATTACAGGTATAAATTGCATTTTAAAATAGAAAAGGTTATTTTAAATAGTAATAATATTTCACAGTATTACTGTTTTAATATATCTTAGTGAGCATAAGAGACTTTATTAAAGACACCAAACCTTTAAACGTTAGTGTATTTTTCCCCCAAATTTCCTAAGTTACACTAACTGTTATATCCTCGGATATATTATTGTGTGGGTCGTGCTCTTTTCTCTCTCACGCTTGCTCTCTCCGTTACTCCAGGTTCCCTCACTTGCCTCTGTCACTCTCAGTTCCTCTCTTTCTTCCCTCAACTATTTGTCTTCCTGTGTCATTGTTGTCCATGAGCATGTCTGTTGATTTTGACGCAACCAAATGTGTTTCAGAGCCATTGTCCTAGAGTCCTTCAGTCCACAAACACTTGAATGTATGTCACTCATCACAATAATTATTTATCAGACTCTTGACAAACACATTTAATGAAAGCCGTCCTGATCCTCGGCACAATCCACAGCGCCGAGCCTGCCGTAGAGACTCACACATAAACATAGCCTCAGCTGTCCAGACTGAGTATTTTTTATGCCAGTTTGTGATCGATAATTGGGTCAATGATGTGATGCAGTTTTGAATTTCCAGATAGGTTAATACATAATAAATGCAATTCATAGTTGTAATGACTTGTATAAACATCTTCTATGATGAGGGTTATATTAAAAATCTCTGAATTTACATTACTTTTGATATTTTTAGGGGGGCATAAGTCATTTGGTAAAAAAACAAAACAAAAAAACTATGCAATCTTAAAATGTTTATTTAGGACAGGGCTAGTTTAGGCCAGTTTGGCAGATGCCATGTGGTGCTTCTTCCTAAAAACGCGATTAAATTTAAGCCTTCTTTGTGGAAAATGCTACAGTACACAGATACACAGTCTCTCTAAAGTTCGAGTTGATTACGGTAAGCGCCAATTTTGAACAAAAGGTTTCCCAAAACATACTTATAACATGTGCTTTCCTCAGTGAGAGGTACAGACAGTAGTAAAGGCAATATTCATCTTGATTCTTTAGTGTTTCAGTAAAAGGAAATATTAAAATGAATAAAATATAAATAAAAATTGAAAAAAATACAAATCCATATTTAATCTGTAAGCCAGACTAAGGGTGTGTTCAAACTTCACAGTCATGTTTGGTTCGATTAAAACGAACCCTGGTGCGATTGCTCAGTTAGTGCGGTTCATTTGAACGTGTGAATGCTGACATCCGTACTCTGGTGCGCACCAAACAAGCGGACATAGACCGCTAAAAAGATGGGTCTCGGTCCGCCTTCATACAAACTCTGGTGCGGTTTGATTGATATATGAACGCAACACGGACCAAAGACGTGTAAACGAACCAAAAACAGGACGTAATGTCACAAGATGCGATGCTGCAAGTCAGCTGGTCCTAACCAAACGGACCAAACTACAGGTGTGAATGCACCCTAAGTGAGCAAACACTGTTACTGCACTCCTGGCATGTTAGGAGTGCGTGATACCTACAAAATCCAAACACACGGCAATATGTTCTGCCATCAAGTGTTTCACGAGTTTGTTCGCCCATATAATCTTAGTGAAAGTGGTAAACAGATTTGGCTTGCTGTCTGCTATAGAGGGGCTCGGAGAGGATATTTTACCCAAGCTCCGATTGCCCCCCATAACAGGCTATATTGTACAATAGGAGGAGCAGGGGAGGAGGAGGGATGCTGCAGGAACTAAAAATAGGAAGAGGTAAGCTGCTGTTTTTATACCTTGGTATAAATTGAAAGATTAGATGGGTGTACGCCTCCCGAAATTATGTTTAATAACTTCACTTAGCGACACATCACACATCCCTCGGACAGACCCTCAGTCAGACCAAATACAAACTTTAGAAAACAAGAAACAATCAGTGGTTCTATTGATTAAATAATATCATAACTGGAAAGAATCATTATAATAATATAGGAGGATAAATATTGATTTAGGCTTTAAATTTAATTAGGATATATGCAGGTATATTGAAGGGCAGTGGATTTCAGAATCCACCTTTCGGTACGTATAAGAGCAAGGTGCTATGTATGAGTGTACTGTATTTAAATAAGAGCTTTTGTTTGCAGTTTGATTGAGTTCTCCTCAGTTTGAGGTCATCGGGTCAAACTGGGTCTATGAAAAAGTCTTAATTGCTCACCCTGAGTGGAATGGCCAATGAGGCGACTCTTGTAGACGCTAAATCACAGCAGCTCACTCCAGCTCTCAGATGCCTCCATTAAATTGATCCCAGTGGGACCGGCTTCCTCAGTCTTCCTTACTAACGTGAAGAGCACAGGTGTTTGCAATCCTACTACATCTAGGTCTTTGAAGAACTATGCTCTCATGTACATGTATTAGCTTTGTGTTGGGATCAATCCTGATCTGCAACACTTACTTTTTAATATCCTAAAATGTAATAAAATTCAAACCAGTTTACATTGGCCTTGTCGACAGGCATGAAACCAGGATGGGCAAAGGCAAAATAGCAGCATCTGGATTTACACATCTCCAGCCTGCCCAGTCTGACTATATCTGCATTAATTAAGTAAAGGAGCCAAGGATCGGAAGTGCTGAGTATGATTACAATGGACGTCCTGGACGTCCCCTCTCTCACACTTCATTACCATCCCAACATCTGCAGCGTGTCCTCCTCTCCTGTCAGAAACAATGGCCTCCACAGGTGTCAGGGGGAGAAGAGAGGGGGTGTAAGCACATGTCTGTGTGTTTGCATCTAGTTTGGTAGCGTTCGCCAGCGACAACTCTGAAATGAACACCTGCGTTCACCAGAAAACACGGAGTGTGCGCAGGCATCCAGAGAAAGACAGAAAGAGACAGTGAGGAAATGATGAAAATAAAGCTGTTTCGCTTGAGTCTGGCAGGTTGGTGCTCCTGGCAAACGGGAAGCATAATTAAACTATCAGAAGTAATTAAGAGAGGTTTCTCTGCCTAAACTGCATTTCAAATCTCCTGCATATATCTGCTCCAGATACGCACGCAAACACACTCTATCAATTCAGTTCACTTTAAACTGATTATAATCGTTTGATTTGATGTCTACGAAATCGTTCAACTCCACCTTGGAACATGCTTATAGGGGTGTGCTCACACTTGGCAGGTTTGGTGAGTTTAAAATAAACTCTGGTGCGATTGCTTTGTTAGTGCGGTTCATTTGAATGAGTGTGAATGCTGCCATTCAAACCATGGTGTGCACCAAAAAGCAGAACGGGACCGGGTCTCAGTCTGCTTAAAAAGGACAGAATGCTCAAGCATAACAGTTTTTTTTTTCTCATCATAGGCGTTACGTTGCCCATTATAGTTTAGTTCAGTGATCAGAACCGCATCTCCTTGCAGCAGATCTTCATTCGTGTTTGCAATGGAGGAATTCCTGCTGTTGTTTTGACTCATTTCCAGAGTTTTCAGCTGGTAAAAATGCCATCATATGTACGCGCATAAAATGAGCTCATATAGCCCAGCACACATTTTCTTTACTGGCTCGGACCAAAAGAACCAAGAGAACCAGACACACCCGGCCTAAATGAATTTCATGTGACACTTAAATGCAGAGGTGGACAGTAACTAAGTACATTTTCTTGAGTACTGTACTTAAGTATACTTTTTGAGTATCTGTACTTTACTTGAGTATTATTTTTTTCTGGAAACTTATGACTTTTACTTCACTACATTTGAAAGACATATATCGTACTTTTTACTCCACTACATTTCTATCTAGGTCGAAAGTCGTTTCCTGTAGCAGCTCTGAAAGTCGGTGGATTATTTTTTTTTGCTTCTTTAAAAGCTTTTTTGTTGTTGTTGTTGTTGTTGTTGTTGTTGTTGTTGTTGTTGCAGACCATCTATCAGGAATCACTCTTATAGGATCATATATATTTTCCCAACTTTTTTTGAACACTGATCAGTCCATGACAAAATGGAAGTAGACGGTTCTTAGGCACAGTGTCTGCACTCATAGCCATACTTTGAAAGTATGTTTCAGTAAAAAAAAAAAATCTAAATTAGTTTAGTTGGCATACACTTGATGCATGTCTTATAAAATATTAAAACATATAAACGTCTGGGAGAAAGAGAAGAGTAAAGTTGGGAGATTATCAGATGTGTATCAGTGTATTGGATCCGTGCATTCGGTCTTAAAGTGAAAACAAATACTTCTGTACTTTTACTTGAGTAAAAGTCTGTTTTTACAACTTTCACTTGTAACGGAGTAATATTTGACCAGTAGTAGTTTTACTTTTACTCAAGTAATAGAGTTATGTACTTTGTCCACCTCTGCTTAAATGTTTTAGAAAATAATGAAGGGGTTATTGTGTGAATATCAATTTGATTCCCGTAATTAAACCTGCACTTGCGTCAAAATGAAAAAGTGCAGCTCTCGAAAGCCTCTATTCTATTCAGTAGCATTGGCCTAATGGGTTTATTGTGCAACTGAGAGAGTGTATACTGTATGCAAGTTGATAACAGGCAAGCACTCACGTTAATGACGCTCATTGGGTGAATCTAGTTCTCACAGCTTAAAGTGCCCTTGACCTTTTGTTGGGCTGAGAGTTCTCTCTTGCTCAGGAGACATGCTTTGATCAAGGCCTTCTCTGCATTCGCACTCCGTTTCTCTATGCATTCTTCATTCATCTTGGCCTTTCTCTATTTGGAGACATACTTTCAGGGTTGCTTTATTTTTCAGCTGATTCGTTTTGTGGTTGTACATTCAAGTAAGGTTCTGTCCAAGGCCGGAGGATGTTGTAGTGTTCAGGGGCTTGAGTTGAGGAGATGAGTGGTATTTCGGTGTTAATGGTACTCTGGAAGGGAGCACTGAGCATTAAATTGTATGTTATATTTTCTAACCAGATGCCTACAATGACGATGTTAAGATCAAACAGAAGCTTCTTTCTTGTTGCATTTTCTTTGGACTTGTGTAAAAGCAGTACATTTTGCAAATCAATTAGGACTACTGAAGGTAGAAGGTAAATACTTTTTTTTTATTTAAATGCATTTTGTTTACTATTCTCTTTGTTATGCCTAGAGCTTTTTGAAATGTGACATTATGCTATATAATTGTGCTATGTGAATAAACGCTTCGAATGTTCACTTACATTCACTTACAGGTCACTAACAGTGTAGGTTAACTACTAGGGGTTTAACGGTACACTTATTTGTACTGAACCGTTTCCGAAGAGCTTTCGGTTTGGTGCATGTGAGTACCGAACGGTTCCAAATGCAATCTTTAACAGTTAACAGTCGGCTTGTTTTAAGCATATTTAGTCCATTTTGTCACAACGCTCTGTGACACTCTGTGGTAAGAAAAAACAGCTTGTAAACAATGTCCCATAGCATTACATTTACCTCAGGAGTCATTCAGTGTCCACAGCTGTTAGTTCACTAGAGAGATGAACTATTTCACTACATACATGCACTAAATTAGCCTATGTATATTAATTATATTCTACTTAACCTGTTAATGATGTCTTGTTTATTTAATGTATGTTTAAATAAATGTTTAAATCAGATAATAAAATGTTTAAATCAGCCACGTTGTATAAATTATTAGCCTATATTTCAACAACGAATTGGAGAAAAAAATATATAATTAGCTTTAGAAGTTAATGGAAAAAACGGCCTTATGTGAAGCTTATGTGTTGATTATTATATCTAAAAACAAACAACTGAATTGAGGACTGAATTAACCTTTAAAATTCCTTTTCTTCGCGATTCCATCTTTCAAACTTTAGTTAGTGTGAAATGTTGCTGTTAGAGCATAAATAATACCTGTAAAATTATAACGCTCAAAGTTCAATGCCAAGCGAGATATTTTATTTAACAGAAGTTCCCTTTCCAAGCCTACAGTGAACGGCCGGTTTGGACTACACCCCTGCACTTCCTTGCTTGAATGACGTCACTAGAACCGTTTGTTAACTAACACTCCGCCCACAAGTACACGCAAAATAGGGGGCTTGGTCTTGTTGCTCTCATGTGGAGAAGAGCGAGCATTCATCGCTTGCATCTCCCCGTTATGGTAAGAGGCGGGACCTTTCCGGGCAAAGTGCTTTAAGCTGCTGTCCAATCACAACACGGGAAGCGCTGGCCCAATCAGAACTCGTTACGTGTTTCTGAAGGAGGGACTTCATAGAACAAGGAAATCATCTGGCCGTTTTTAGGACAGAGAAAACAGCGCTGTACAGATAAGTCAATTGTGTGAAAAATACTGTTTTTTTACATGTGAAACATGAACTCATGTTATATTGCACACTGTAACCATAAGCTTTGAAAACACGCGAAGAACGGGACCTTTAATATTACAGTAATGTGTAAGTAAGGGCTCCCTATATTTACAGAAAGAAACTTTTAGTTATCATCTTCTTCTTTTTCTTTTGGCTGTTCCCTTCAGGGGTCACCACAGCAAATCATCTGCCTCCATCTAGTCCTATCCTCTGCATCCTCCTCTCTCAGACCGACTACCTTCATGTCCTCCTTCACTACATCCATAAACCTCCTCTTTGGTCTTCCTCTTGACCTCCTGCCTGGCAGCTCTAACCTCAGCATCCTTATGATATATTCACTCTCCCTCCTCTGAACATGTCCAAACCATCTCAACCTGGCCTCTCTAACTGTGTCTCCAGAACATCTCACATGTGCTGTCCCTCTGATGTACTCATTCCTGATCCTATCCAAGTTATAAATGAATTAATTAAAGGACAGACAAAAACATTTTCAGTAAAGCACTGTTGAATAAAAATAAATAAAAAGCAATTTTGTAGAACTGCTGTACCGAAATCGTACCGAACCATGACTTCAAGGGATAGTTCACCTTGAAATTTAATTTTGATATGTTTTAGCTTACCTCATGGGCATCCGAGATGTAGGAGAATTTGTTTCCCCAGTAGTTTCAATTTTGATCATTTTAGGACAAACCGTTCTTGTCTGTGCCTCACATAATGCAGGTCTATGGTCACCACCTCACAGAGCATACACAGAGAAGTCCAAATTAAACAATCCCCCATCGTAAGTACACACTGATGGCCTAAGACACGAAATGAGCGGTTTGTGTGAGAAAACGAACAGTATTTATATCGTTTTTACCTCTTGTACACCACTACGTCCGACTGGTCCGAGGGCGCGCGTGCGTGTTTCCTGTTGTGACATTTTGCGCGTTCTGGCTTTAGTCTGCGCAAGCGCGGAGAGCGCCGGAAGTGGATCTCTCGCGCGTGTACGTCTCTCATTGTTTACACAAAACAGAGATTATAGGTGAAACGGCTAATAGAAATGGTACTAATTTGCGGTTATCCTGGATATTTACACCGACGTTATTTCTATTTGTAAAGCTGGCATTACATGAATGAGCAATAAAATGTAGTTTTGATGTAAGTTAGTAAAACTATTTTTTCGGGGGGCGTTACTTTCATTTCTATAACTACTACTTTTTTATATCGTCACCATATATTTGGTAAGAATGGTTTTACATGAGAGAGATATCTAGTCCTTGCTTTGTAAAATCATCAGGGGGAAAAAGATAAGATGCCCATGTGGTAAGCTAAAACATATCAAAATTTAATTTCAAAGTGAACTATTCATTTCAAAACCGAGGTACGTACCGAACAGTCATATTTGTGTACCGTTACACCCCTATTAACTACTTTAACTAAATCCTTTTAATTTTGCTAATTTGTCTACTGGAAATGTTCCATCTTTGACAGAATTTCTTGAGCAATAAAGTAGTAAAGAGAACGAGATGATCGCGTTCACTCACAATCTGTGACAACAACAAAAAATATGAAGGAATACAGATGCTTTTAAATGTCATTATCGTTAAATTTGAAAATTAAAATGTTTTTTTGACGTACCACAGATTTTAGCTGTTCTGCTTTGCCTGAGTTATTTGCTGCTTTATACTGCATTCCAGACAGGCTTTTGAGCCCTGTAAATTACGACTTCAAACCACAACTCACGACTTTATAGCGTTCCAGGTAAAGTCACGCTAAACTTCCTGAGCGTAAGGAATTGTGGTAGCTAGATGTAAACAAAGCATGGCAAAAAAAAAAACGGACAGAGGCATAAGGCAAGAGAAGCTGTTATACCTTTTATTTTACGTTATTTGTATATTTGGAAATGTATTTGGTATTAATTTATTCTTGCACTCAATGGACTGAAAACTAGCTAACGCTAAAAGCTGCTGATAATGCATAACATTTGCTGATAAAAAATGTTAGAGCAATACCTTATTTTAATAAACAATTTGGTTTTAAATGTATGACTTCAATAAACTGCATCCGTAGGGGCTGCCATTGTTGTTTCGCAGGCTTTTTTTTTTTTTGACGTCAGAATTCGTAACTGGGAGTACATCAATCTAGTAGGAGTTCACGGGTAGGAAGTCACGGGTTTAACGGTAGAAGTTTGGAAAAACATGGGTTATGGGTTGCCTGGAACTTGGCATTAGTTCCCTTGGTTTCTGATTACGTTCACCTGTTGTTCATTGAGTAACCTCATTACTCCTTGTGTATTTGAGACGTTTGTTTCCTCACTTCATTGTTCCATGTTGTTTCAGTTTGCGTGGTTGTCTATATACTGTATTGTCTGAAGATGTCGCTGATGATTTCTGAGTAAAGACTATTCTTTTGGTTATCCCTATTTGTTTTGCGCTTACTACCACCACCACCCGTTAGAGATATTAAGGCTTATAATATACACTGCCCACTTTTAAGATTGCTTTTGCATCCCTGAATGTATACATTTCTTGGATTATGAAGAAACTTTTCCAGAAAATTTGATTTGTCGAAATGAAACATTGGCTAAAGCCTTTTGTTCATGTTTGCAACGAGCGTGCAGACTCAATAATGCTCTGTTGTTTGAAATAGGCAGTGTTTGTATTCCCTTGCACGTTCTTGGTTTAGTTTCTTTCCCACTTTCTTTTTTTTACTTTCAAATATGAGGAGAGGCAGTGAGTTGGCACTCAATTGTGGTTAGCAGGTGTAAGTGAGCTTGTTGTTCCTGGTTCACCTCATTAATGTGGCAGCTGAGCGCTCCATTCTTAATTTATTTTTTTTCTGTGCTAAAGCAGACCCTCCTCTGCCACCAGCACATCTGAGATTATTGTATTAAGTACTCTTCTCTAGACCATTTTTTTTTTCAAATCTGTCCGCCTTGCAAAGTCCTGGCACTTTGGAAATGAGCTGATACCTTAATAGCTCTCCATGATCTTGTTTAAAATTACATTTACGAACAAGCAATTTAAAAAAAAAAAGTATAGTGATGGCATCAGAATACCTTATTAAAGGATATTTATGGCTGATGATTACAATATACAGGTGGCTGATGTAATGTGGATGCATAATACAATTTAAGAAGAGCAAATGAGATGTAAATAAAAAATTGAACTGAGGCCCTGTCCACATGAACATTTAATTTTTTTAAATGGAGGAAAACCTCTGTTTATTTCAGTTTAAATTTAATCTCTTGGTCTTTCACTTGTACTAGAAATTTCTCAGAATCAATAATACAAAAATGCATCATATTGTTATGGAAACATATCTATAATTGATTGATTCATTGATCAATCCACCAATCCATCCACTCAAACACCCACCCACTCACCCAACCCATCCATCCATCCATCCATCCATCCATCCATCCATCCATCCATCCATCCATCCATCCATCCATGGTTTTGCTTTACAAAATAGATACAAAAAGATCTGGCCCCGTTTAAAAATTCCATTTTGCTTTCAGAATATTATAGCCATGTCTGGTAAATATTGTATATACAGGCATTGCTATGGTAACAGATGCACCATGGGAATTAAGCCATTATGCCTAAAACAAGAAGAGATGCTTAGTCAGTTAGCCACCCAAGAACCATCTAACCTGAGATCAAAGATTAAGATGGTGGACGTCGTCTTATTGTTTAAGTTTTGTTCAAAGGTCATTCATTCTGGTTATTTTGAGCCATTGTCCCCAAGAGGGCAGTATTATGCTCTATGTAAACTGCAACGTGATCAGCCTTCACTGATAATACAACAGCATCCATCCTGATTCTTACCAGCAATTGATATGTGTGCTTTGATAATGTTTCTCTACTGTTTTACTCCTTGAGCAATCCATCATTTTCAATGCCAGATCTCTGCGATTGCTGTGAGAGGGGTGTGTGCGCTTGCCGTGCACACTCAAGCGACACGGGGAGCGCACATGCATGTAGTATTCTGTGAGCTGGAGAGATATGGCAGATCAACCCAATGTGGCATGAGATAATAACGGCTTTGGCGAAACACAGAGGTGAAAATGTGGAAAAATCCCACACTCCCCCCACCTTGGATCAATAAGCTTACATTTATGTGGCAAGCATACGCACAGGTCGCTGTCATTCTCACCTCTCCTCTAGCGCCAGTTGGCTGACTCTCAATTTTCTCTGTCAAGGAGCTGAATATAAACCATCTACCTGCAGTGCACTGTGAGATCCAATACACATCTGTTTAAATAAAAAACGACAGCGAGAGACACGTCCCCCTCTAAAGGTTTGCTGTTTGGAGCAGACGGCTTAACAAGGGTAATCATTAAGCTTTGGGTCTGTTTACGCTGGGTTTGATTTCCTGCCCGACTAGCTGTGTAAGCACACACACTTCCTGTTCCATCAATATTATCCAACACACAACATCATACACATTTAGGGAGATGTTTGGAGATGGCTATCTCAAAAGGATCCTGCATTAGCATTGTGTATTGTTTAGCACTTTGAGATTTTGTTTAATATAAAGTGCATTACAAATCAAATGTATTATTATTATTATTATTATTGTTGTTGTTATTATTATTATTATTATTATTATGTTGAAAGATGGATTCACATACTGTTTCCAGATCCTTTATCCAGTAAAACATTAAAAACCATTTAAACTACTCAGTCTAGATTATCAGTGTTTCCTTAAAGATCCGACGGCCAGATTTACTTAGCAGGGTAAATTAGTATGAGACGCATAAAAGCGCAGATGGGAGTTGAAAATTGTGTGTGTGATATACTTACATTGCACAAAATTATAAAACACAGACACAGCCGGATCATTTACAATATGACCAACTCAATCTACCAAGAGCAGAGCAAATTAGCATTATCTGCTCCCAATTGTGTAATTTCTGAACAGGTTTCCCCAAACACTGACAGATTATTTATGTTTATGGATGGATGGATGGATGGATGGATGGATGGATGGATGGATGGATGGATGTTTGGATGGATGGATGTTTGGATGGATGGATGTTTGGATGGATTTTTGGATGGATAAGATGGATGGATAGGATGGATGGATAGGATGGATGGATGGATGGATGGATGGATGGATGGATGGATGGATGGATGGATGGATGGATGGATGGATTGATGGATGGATGGATAGACGGACAGGCAGACAGACAGACAGACAGACAGACAGACAGACGGACAGACAATTCTATTTGAGTTCAACAAAGAAAAAACTAAGGGTTGCCGAACAGGTTACATGATAATACGGTAAGGGTGCATGAACAGCAAATCCTGACCGGTATCTGTGTGCTTTCAGAAACTGAGTGGATGTCATTTAATGGCCAACAGCTTATTCTATTGCTGAGAGGCTTTTGCTAATGTAAACTGTCAGACAGAACATACTGCTGCCCGAAGCAGACGTACAAAGGAAAAATGAACCGTCACAGCATGAGAGCAGTATTAGACAGAGTGTGAAAAAGAGAAGGGAGGTGAATGAGGTCAAGAGGAAGAGAGAAACAAAGGGAGAGGAAAAGGAAGGTATTGATATGGCATGAAGGGAGCGATCCCAGTATTCCATGCATCGGGCCTGAGTGCTCTGAAGTGTGTAGCGTGAGTGAAGCAGAACTGCGTTCAGCCTGCAGTAAGTCCACTCTTCCTTTTCCTAGTTTGCGGACTGAGCCAGCGAGGACTGTTGCTCACAGAAGGGCATGACCTTGACGACAATTCAAACCAGTCTCTTCCAACCTCTCCATTTTGTAATGCCATCAAGCACAATGCCCCAAAACAGCACCTAAATCAACACCACAAATGTACAAATCAGCTGATTTAGAAAATTATTTTGTTTAAAAACTCATTGTTATCATGAATGTTGTTCTAAATTGGTTTTACAGTGGCTTTATGAGCCCCTTTAGGCCACCGCTCCGCCCCCCACTCCCCTCCCAGGCCGAGCATCTGGACCAGGGGAGGGGCCAGGCAGCTGCTCCGGGCTCACTGTTCATTTGCATACAGTTTCTTTGGGAATGCCCTTGACTGACTCCTCAAGGGGACGTGAGCTGCATCTACACTACAGAGAGAGAGAGAGAGAGAGAGAGAGAGAGAGAGAGAGAGAGAGAGAGAGAGAGAGAGAGAGAGAGAGAGAGAGAGGAGTTGCAGCCCTAGGAGGTGTTCACACAGGATGTGTTCTTCTGTTCTAAACAGCTAGACCAAGTCCATGGATTGCAATTATGGACATATCATATACGTAAATATGATTATCCTGCTGCCAGATTCAGATTCAGTAGTTTTTAAACTTAGATTTATATAGATCATCTACACTGCGTCGAACAGCAAGTTTTATAACTCACTGTTTTTGTTTTTCTGGTCTGTTTTTTATGTTCCTTAAGGTGCTAAGATGTTCATCTAGTGCATGTTTACATAGACTATCAATTAAAAATATATATATATTCAAGAATATGCCTTCTAATGCACTAAAAGAAGAAAAAAACTTTTGTTTTACTTAAATTGACTTGTGGAAGTTGTGATTTTTTTACATGCAATTATAAACGATATTAATTATATTAATTATAACTATATATATATATTTATATATATATATATATATATATATATATATATATATATATATATATATATATATATATGTGGTATGCTGCATTATTGACCTCATTACATCGCATGTGAGTGAGTTCTAGTTGTCATCTTGTGGTTGTCAGTGTTGCAGACCTGAGATGCATGTCCCACTGGTTGAGAAATGCAGTGTATACTGCACAGTATATAGTTAATAACAAGCTGATATGCCTTTCCAAATATAACCTTAGTCACGTCAAACGCTCATTCCTGTTTGTGGAAGACAAAAGCAGAGGAAGAGAATGTTTGTTGAGTAAAGAAACATAATGTATGTACAAGAGAGAGCTTGTGTCACAGCGAATGAGTGAGTGCTCTGAGAGAGAGAGAGAGAGAGAGAGAGAGAGAGAGAGAGAGAGAGAGAGAGAGAGAGGAGAGAGAGAGAGAGAGAGAGAGAGAGAGAGAGAGAGAGATAGAGAGAGAGAGAGAGAGAGAGAGAGAGAGAGAGACAGAGAGAGACAGAGAGAGAGAGAGTGCGCGCATGTGTGATGAGAGAGAATGACAGCGTGTGTGAAAGAAAGAGATAGGAAAAGGGAGGGTGTTGGGGTTAGGTGGGCGGGAAGACGAGTAGGAAGGCTGCGAGAGAGAGAGAGAGAGAGAGAGAGAAAGAGAGAGACTCAGTGCTGCGTGTCAGAGCCGTGTGTAAGAGAGGGAGGGAGAGAGAGAGAGAGCGCGTGTGCACAGGGCATCCGTATTTCTGCAGGACAAACGGAGGTGTTTTCACTCAATTCTATTTCAACCTCTACCCCCTGCTCTTCCTGCCATCCAGCTCTGAACAAAAACCCAGGAGTGACTACAGACCGCCAGGTAGGGACACTTGACTGTACTGAGAGCAGTGTTTCCCTCTGTGTTCGGTGTGTGTGTGTGCGTGCGCGCGTGCGTGTTAGTTACCTACAGTAACACCTCTGTAGCCAAGTGTACTGAACTGTTTCAGGAGATTCTAAGTCAAAAGAGATGCTGCTTTGGGTTTGAAAGTCTGGGAATGGATTAGATAATTGATGAGAGAACTACTCTCCATGTCTATGTGCATGCATATGTGTTGTGGTTATATGCTCAGCCACCTGAAAGCCTTTGTATTTCATTACCGAGTGAAAACACTCCATAATAGCACTCACTGGAGCGTTCCCACCTCCAGTGTCTCGTGGCGGCTGATTCCAGGAGGAATAACTTCAGTAGCTTCCTGCTGTCTACTAATTCTGACACCGGTGACGAGGAGGTCATCTCTAAACTGATCTCTCCCTGCCTGGCCGTTTTCGTTGAGACTGTCAGTTTGATGGCAGCAAGAGGGTCTTCCCAGACACGACTGGTGTTTACAAAGCACCTTTGAGAGGACGGATTTCTTTCTCTAAAAGAGTAGATATGTGCAGGCAGAGACAGAGGGATTGTCTGTCATTACAGTGGCAAAATCGTGTTTAAGGGCTTTGTGATTGTATCCTACACACCCCTTCCCCTTCCCCCACATGCCCACACGTAGCTCTCATCTCACATCCCATTTTTCCCAGTAGAGTTTGCAGCTCCTGATGTATGGAGTGATCAAACCTCAAGGCACTATCACCTTCCGTACAATCATCCCCCCACCGCCTTTCACACGCTCAGTGATGTCAAACCACACCTAATTGACAGATCTCTTCCGGTTTCACCATTTTCAGCCCCTCTGTTCAAGTTAAAGCCCCGTTCCTCCATTAGCTCTTGATCTAAGAAAGGAACAAAGGGGCTGCTGGATTGCGGTTAACACGCACAGTTGTTCCCTCATTTCGAAACATGAAAGAGGGGAAGAATGGCTTATTGCGGAGCTTCAAACAACTTCTCTCCATTTGGTTCCATTCTCCTGCCTGGCATAATCCTCAGAAGCCACTGCATGCCATCCACCTCTTTTTTTTTTTGAATAGGTTTTTCTTAATCAAAGCCAACTGCACTCTAGTTCCTTTTCATTTCCCCCAGAAGGCTGTTTTAGATCAGATTATTTCACATTCCTTGCTTTTGAGTGTTAATTTGTACTTTTAAGGTGGTGGAGAAAATGTTACAGGCATTCATTTCTGTATGGCTGTGGGCACCACAGTGCGATTTAACTTTAACTGCCACCCCTCTTGTTTGGTTTAGTACCATGGAGACTGGTTTGAATTGAGTCCATTGTCAATAAGTGCAGAAATAAACTGTGTGTGTGTGTGTGCGCGTGCATGTGTGTGTGTGCGCGTGTGTGTGTGTGCCCAGCTGTGGCGCCAGATCTCACACAGCATCAATAGTTAATGAGTGAAGCTGGCAAGAGCTCTATTGATATGTCTGTTTTTGTTTTCCTAACGGCTGTGTAATTTATATGAGCTTCATATTTGACAGAAGGTGGGATAAAACATGCTGTAAAACCACTATAAACATGGAGGGGACAGTATTCGGATTAGGGGTCGACCTGTACGTGTCGGTCCCTCGTAAAATATGCTGTTACAAAGTCACGCGGAGAGAAAGCCCACATGCTTTTGTGTGGAGGAAAGACCAAAGTGAAACTAAATGAGGCGTAAATGAAACGTGAGAGGTTGCTTGCTAGTGTACATATGCATTGTGGTGACAAGTGTGAGTCTGACAGTTTCCCCCCATTTCTTTGGACGGTATTTGAGCTTCCAGGGCTGTCAAGACTTCACTTGCCGCTAGCGGGATGTTTTTTTTTTTTTTTCTCCCACTCCTCACGACCTCACGAGCTGCGCCTTGTGATTGGTCGTCTCTCACACACCACGGGAAGAAATGACAGAGTGGAATTAAGGTCACGTGATCGGCGATGTGGGATTCTGCACTCACAATCTTCTCCTTTTAATCTCCCTCATAGACTCTCTCTCTCTCTCTTTCTCGATCTCTCACTTGCTACGGATTTGGATTATCAAACGGATTTATCCTGCTGTCAGAAATTAGCTGTATGATTGTCTGCTTAGTGTACACGTTTACCAAGCAGCTGGTTCAAGCCATAAATCCTAATAAAAATAAATAAATAGAGAGAGAAAAAAAAATACAAATCTGCAGATGGCCATATTGGAGCAGAGCACTGTGTGTAGTTTTAACCATGTGTACACTGTTCAGCTATGGAAGCTAAGAAATGTATTATAGTTACAGATAATATATAATTATAGTTATATAATTATTCTTTTTTTTTTCTACCATCTTAATGCTCCATTCAGCCAAAAATCTAAAAGGTGTTCACACGGCGTGCTATTGGAATTGTTATTACAAAATGTGAAACCAACCAAAAAGGATGCTAGTTAGAGGTCTAGAAGTTTTTTTTTTAAATCATGTCATTGAAAACGGAGATTTTTTGTGTTGTTTTACTTGTCTTAACGCAGTGCTTACGGCAGAAGAAAGTGACCACAGACGTCAGTCTGATGCTTGTGTAAATCAACAGTTTAAAAAAATGCATCAGACGAATTGCAAGAAACACCCTCCTATGTGCTGAGGAGACTGTTGACAGCTCTGAGCAAATGAGCTTTATATTCACCCACAGAGAGTGCTCTTTTCCATACTTTTCAACACAACACACAGCTTTCAGCACCTCTTGCTTTTGGACAGCGCCACCTGGCTCAACATTTTCAGCACCGGACAGCAACACATCCGGGCTTTATGTGAGAAGGCTGCTTTTAGAATCGCTATTTTAAGGACAGCAATAATGTACGTGGCCGTTCTGTCACTTTACAAGTTCCTTTGCGTTTACCTTTTGCTCTTTACATACCAGGGTCAGAAATTGGGTGCAAATGTGACACTCTCCCATTGTGATATTTTCCTTTGTAATTAGTGGTACTTTCTCAGGCTTCATTGTTTGTTTTTGTATTGATCAAACATTATATACACTGGAAAAAAAAGATTTTTACTGCTTGTTCAAATTGCTTGGTTAAAATGAGCTAAAGCGAAACACAACTGCTATACATTTTGTCCTAACTTAATTTGATTGTGTTCAATCCACTTAAATATAAGTCAAATTGAAGTTTACTTAATCTGTCTGTGTTGAGATTACATAAATGATTTGTGTTGCATTAACTGAAACTGGACGGGGCTTGTTAGTTCCCAGCATGCATGTCAGTTTGCATATGGCCAAATCAAGAGAGAGTGAATGGTGTTAGTTTACATATTTTTGAGCAAGATGGGGAAGGGGGAGGTTTGATTGTGTTTAATAGAGTTTAATATTCAATTATGTTGGAATTATTATATGATTTAAATTACAGTGGGTTACCATTGTGAAGAAGAGTGAAGCATTTGCTTAGGATGTTGACTAAAGTTATGTATAGTATTATATATATATATATTTTTTACTTTTAAATATATGACATTTAAATGGATGAATGAATATATGAAATGAAATGCCTGAATCATGTAAGGAAGCCATATAAAATTCACTTGATGCTACTTGATTGGGTCACTTAAAAATGTATTCATTCCATGATGTTGAAGTTACATGAACAAATTATGTTTGTTTAACTTCCTTGAGTCAAGTTGGACTGATGTATTAAATCATGTATATCCAACTCCAGTGTAGAATATAAATAGCATTTTTTTTATTTTATAAAAAAATAAATATATATGTTCAATTTTATAGAAAATAGATATATCCTCAGTCTAATTATTCAGATAGAAATGTCATTAATAAATTGAACAAAGATTAAGTTTTTTCAACATCAATGGATGGTACAAGTTAAGATACAAGTCTTAAATGCACTGAAATGTTGAAAATTCCCCTTCAAATTCTCATTAGTATGGTATTGTAAAGCATTGGTCCTTCAAGCGTTACATAACGCAGTGACGGCGGATGTTGACTCATGCAGTCATTCTATAGACTCAGCTGCTTGCACTGGAGCATGCTGTAAATCACTGTGGTGCCCATGCAGTGCATATGTATTCAGCATGTTAGCTATATCCTGTTGGTCATGCATATTTTTGGGACATGCTAAATAATGAAATGCTCTTGTGTAAGTTAAAATTGTTGCTCAGAGCGCTAAAGCTCTTTCTTTTGAGCCAGCATGCTGTATGTCATGGTCAGAATCGATGTAATTAATCTACTGAATATGATGTATTACTCACCAATCTCCTGACAATTCACCCTATTGATTTTAATACCTAATTTTCCTTGGTACATTGTGAATACGTGCTAGACATGAATAACGCAGATCAGTGATTCAGATTTATTGTGCCGTTAAAAGTTTCCACCGGTTCAGAAATGACTTGTGCAGAAATGTAAAGCATGTTGGGCTGCAATCATTTTATTGTTGTGGAGCTTGACTCACATTTGACTTAATTGTTCAATTTGATCTATTCGATATATATAAAAAGCGTTAATGTGACACACATAAGCTGACCTTGAACCTCGTTCTTGGGTGAAGCGCTGCTAAAAGCAGCAGTGCTGAACTGAACCATTAAATATAACATGCGAAGACGCACGTCCCCAGTCTCCCACACGTGCAGCCAACACATGCCGTTGCACGCAAACCGAACGCCGCTTCTCAGTCTGCGAGTCAACCCACCCTGCTGATGTCTCATGATGATAATCACAGGTCAAAAGCTGTTTGCTTGTAGACAGATAGCAGGGCAATAATCTGGTCGCTCTCTAAAACCAACCCTTGTAAGCCTGTCACCTAATTGAGACAGCATGGTGTTGTGGACCGTGGTCATTTGCATGTGTACATTAGCATAATTGAATAGGCATGAGTTAAGTGTGTTTCAGCAGGCTGTTAATAACATGGCCCCCGCACCGCCAGATAAATTTGTTTCAGTTTTTTTTTCTCTCCTCCTCGTGCCATGAAAAGCATGTGGCCATCCGTTTGCCCTCATCTGTCTTTTCTCCTTCCCTCTGTCCACTTTCGGTGAGTTGAGGTCAGTTTTCTTTCTCCCTGAGGGTGTTGGGGTATTTGTTGTCTACAATTCATCGGATTATTTTGAGCTCACTTACTCAAGGAGCTCTGTCGGACTTGACCAGTGCAGTTGAGAGTGAAGATTCAAAGGCAAAAAAGGCACTGGATTATATCTGAAACTATCGGCTTACCTATTGCCCATTGCCTATTGCACTTGAGAACATCTCTCAGAAGGTCCAGGTGCATGTTCACTGGGTTTGTTGCACAGGTGGAGCAACCAATGCTTCTAACAGATGAGACCGAAAGCAAAGAACAGCAAAATGTTGGAAGGAGAATTTTTTTTTGTTTTTTTTGCTCCAGCTGTTGTTTTTTGCAATGAAGCGTGTAAACAGGGCACTGATAGATTCTTGAAATGCTTGCTCTTTTTAAATCCTCTTTACTGCCAATGAACTGACTTCTGTTCACTCATTTAAACGGGAAGTAATATGAATGTTCCTAACCAATAGCCAATCAGACAAGCTTTCTTATTGCTCTTCCTCCTGCACTTACCTAAGAATAATGTTAAATACATTTTTTTCATAATAGGAAGCTAGTGTACTATTATACATTTATACTGCTTTATTTAAAAAAAGGAGTAGAGCACAATCCATTGTGGTGTACAATATCTCAAACAGTGTGCTCCATGTAGGTCATCCAGGTATTCATATGTGCGATTAACACTTTGTGTACAGTAATTATACTTAATACATACTGTGTACAGTGTAGAATTCACTTGTTAACATGCTCGTTAAAACATAACCTATGTTCCATGGCAATATTTGAATGAAAAATAGCTGTTTATGCAAGCTGTATTTGTTCTTATTTAACACCTGCACACGTTGATGGCTTATTCAAGTTCATATTGCCAAGCGTTGTCTATATATATATATATATATATATATATATATATATATATATATATATATATATATATATATATATATATATATATATATATATATATATATATATATATATATATATATATATATATATAGCGATTACATAAGCTACAACCATAAAAGATATTGGCTATGAAAAAGGGAACATTTTGTTTAACACAGTTTATTTTGTCATTGTGCATTATCCTGTCACCTGAGTCACGTCAGTGAGCTAAATCGCGTCATTCTGCACAGTTGACATGTACTTCCCGACCTCCAAACAACACTAATGACCATCCGATTGTAAGATCTCTAATCTCTGACACCCTCCAGTCTCCAGTAGCTTTTATAGCTGTGCATTTACAATGGCTCTGAAGCTGCATGTCAAATAAGTCACTGTGCCTTAATTAAAGGCAAGGGAGTGCTTTCTTAAGAGCCCGTGATGGATTGAAATCTTTAGAGTCATGACTGTATCGATGAGAGGAAAGTAGCCCTTCTTATCTTTTGAATGTTCTCCTTTTTCTTCCTCCGTTTGCGAGCACGCTCCTGCTTGCCGGCATTGACATGTTCGCTGGGGAGAAAGATTATGCGGGAGTGGATAGTAATTACGGCTCTAAGCCAGCCATTTGTGAGGCCTTATCAGTCAAATGATCGCGGTGTGGGTCACATTAAAAACACAAAGGCAGAGGCATGTCCTAAATGCATTTTCCTTGACCTTTTACTCCATCTGATCTTTTGTAGATACGTTTTCTTTCGTATCCCCCTTGATCAATTTCTGCAAGGAAATTTAGGCATTAGAACATTTATATCGCAATATAGATATAAAAAAGCTATATAACATACATTTCTTAACGCATTGTAGAAATCCATCATGTAATTACATTCAAAACCATTGTAAAATAAATACAACTTTATGCTTCGACAGAACATTCATTATGTAATGTATAGTCCGTGACTAGCGGTGCATTAAGTGATTTTACCCGTTGCGAAGCAGAGGTTGCCTCGGCTAAGTGCATTAAAATTGTTTAATGCACAGCTAGCCATGGATTATCTCAGTTATACTATGGTCATTTGCCAGCATTGACAACTTAAAGCTGTTATTGATGTTTGCAGCGCAATATTTGACCAGAAGTTTAAAATAGAAGTTTAAAAACGGTTATCGTTTTTCGTTGGTTTGCGGCTCATTAGAGCATTCTGCCTGCTTTGAATCAGACCCAGAGATAAAGTAGTGCGATAACATTACATTTATTTGAATGAATGAATGAATTATAGCATTTATTTATCGCATACCTGCATCTGTTTAGAGTTTCTCTCTATATTAACAATGAAGCTGCATTGGTTTAATTTAAAATAGTGATGTAACTCCCCTCGTTGCTGAGAAATATAATGTAGCAATTCAGTAGCAAAGCTATTTTATCTCATGTCAATCTCGAGTACCTATAGAGTAGTATTGCATCCTTCATGTCTCCGAAAAGTCTTTAGTTTTATTATATTAATAAACGATATTAATAATACAGAGTCTTTCTGAAAAAAACCCTGAGCGGCTGGAGGCGTATCGTCTGGGTGAAGCTATAGAATGACGAGCGCGCGCAGCTATTACGTTGAGAGCGTCTGAAAGCTCTGACACCCTTAATCGTGGAGGAAAAAAAACATTATCCTAAATAAACTACTGAGATCAATCAGATTTAGCCATACATATATGATCCAGAATCAGATCTAGAGGCTGAAATTGAACAGGAGAAGCAGCAACGACGACTACAGCAGGACGTCTAAATGCTCTGTACTGTAACTTGTATATGCTTAGAGGCTTGTCATGATCGCGAGTTTTACTACATTTGTGTGTGTTTACTCGTGGTTTAATATTACATCATTTGGTTTATGGACTAATGCGATTTAATGTTAGCAGTAGCAAGCGGGAACGTCAGACTAGTGCGTGTTTACATAGAAAAACAATGGAATAGTAGCACATTTAAATGAACGAGTCGATAGCTAACAACACACACAAAGACTTTTGAAGCAGTTTTACTCACTGCCTGCTTCCAACATACGACCGTGAAGCTTAATTGCTGGAACCGCTCCATCATTCAGCATTAGACAATCTACAAATCGGGAGATAATCTGTACCTTGTTTATAAACCATCCTCACCGAAATGCAGGGAACAAACAAAAACTCTGTTGCTGCTCCGGAAAAAACACACTCCATCCACTGTCCCATTAGCGCTGGGTTCTTTGGGAAGCTGTACAGGGTTGTCTTGCACTGACAACCAAAAACACACTTATTTGGTGAAATTACTGATTTCGTGAAGTCATGTGACTGCAGCGCAGCAGCCAGCTTCCCTAAATCGTTTGCTCTTTCACTGTAGTCGCACACGCAAAGACATTCCGTCATATCTGATGTCAGATAGAGCCATACTCGAAAAAAGTACATTTTAGCACCGAAATACTCCATCAAACCTCCAACTTTTTAAAAAAAATTGTCAATGTTTAGGATGGGAAAAGCTCAGTATCCATGAAACAGCATTTCACCCCCCAATAAAAGTTAAGGGGTGGCGTTGATAATTTTCTGTGCTTATAAATGTTTTGTGTGTGCACAGTGTAATTGAGATCTGGAAATTTGGAGGCGAAGTCAACACCTCAAAAACCATAAACCGTAAAAAAATATGGACGACGCGACTTCATCTGTTTCCGTTGACCAGAGTTGAAGCTGACATCTTGGGAGCGGAGTCTGCACAGTAGTGATTTTGGGACCGGAGTTGCGCAGTAGAGAGCAGGAAGTACAGCCGCGATATCAAAAGCCCGCCCACACTCTCACGGATGCAGAACAATTAATTATGTTGGTGTGAAATAAACAGTTATGGAAATGTAGAAATTGAAGCTAAAGCTCCAATCTGCTCCCAAATATCCCCCAAAAAAGTCAGTTAGTGCTTCAGTGACAACTTTACTCAGAGAAGACGTCGATCTCAGCTGTCAATCATGACGTCTCACACCCCCCGTTTTTATAGCATCAAATAACTAACTAAAATGAACACTTGAAATGAAATCATCGTGATGATAAATGCCTACAATGACATAAACTAACTTTGGGGAAAAAATATTTGAAGTGTAATTGATTGTTTAGTTTGCCTCGCATCCATCGCATCCATTAAAACACTGAGGTGCGGCTATACTGGGACCGGCCACCTGGGGGCGATCGAGGCGCTAAGGCTTCAGTTTCTGAGAGGGGTGCTGCAGGCTTACCTCAAACTCATTGTTGTCCTCCTCAAACCATTACTGAACCATATGGAGCCCCATACGCAACAAATGTGTCTGCGATGCGCTGTGTCTGACACCTTTCTATCAGAACAAGCATAAACTCCTTGAGCTGTTTGAGCTACAGAATACTGTTTGATCAGACCACATGTTTACTTAATTTTTTGCTTCTAACACATCCACTTTGAGGACAAAATGTTCACTTGCTAATAAATATATCCGACCCACTAACAGGTGCCGTAATGAGGAGATAATCAGTGTTATTCAATTCACCTGTCATAATGTTATGCCTGATCGATGTAGGTTATAACCTTGTAGGAGCTGGAAGTGAAAAAAAATTTTTTGGACATAACATTAATTTCAGCTTTTTTACCCCTCTAAAGACCTTGAGTCTGGTTTAAGTGTCTTGAGCTGACAGAGAAATGAGTAAATTAGGGGAAAAAAAAAATAATACATCCGTAGGCCACATCACATCACAGGCCATCTCTCTCTCTCTCTCTCTCTCTCTCTCTCTCTCTCTCTCTCTCTCTCTCTCTCTCTCTCTCTCTCTCTCTCTCTCTTCTCTCTCTCTTCTCTCTCTCTCTCTCTCTCTCTCTCTCTCTCTCTCTCTCTCTCTCTCTCTCTCTCTCTCTCTCTCTCTCTCTCTCTCTGTCCCCCTCTCCATCTCATCATGATTAACGGCAGCAGATAAATTTCATGCATTATTCATCCACTCTGCTACCTTCACCGGCTGATTTTCAGGTGCTGCTTTGTTCCTAAAAAACTTTAGCCACAATGACAGTTTGATAAAATCACTTCCCTAAGGGCCAGTGTTCTCACTCATTTAGCTCTTCCTGGCAGGCCGAGTCACTCCTAAAGCTTGTGGATCTGCCCACGAGCTCTTTTCCATCTGGAGAGATAACCAAAAAATATAAAATTCAAAAGCATGCCTTAATCAACTTAAACACAGAATTCTGCTATTTGCAATTTACCCACGTTAATCCTCATTCACAAGTAATTGTATATCTTATGATATACAGTATATCACAGTATATAGAATATCTAATAACACATTTTGACACATACAATGTAGCCTATTAATAGCTGTTGCCACAAATATACTTGTGTGACTTATGACTAGCTCACATTTTTGGGTTGGCAAGTTAAACGTTTTTGCAATTAAAAGGTACTCAGTTGTAAAGCTGCTTTGATCTGTATTGTATAAAAATGCTTTATTCTTTTAACTATTGATAGAGACAAAATATAGTCCCACATTGTCCCTACTTTATTTATTTTTTTTCTACTTTTGACAAATCAGTATGCATTGGATGCCCAGTTTAACCAGTTATTGTAGATTACATTTGATTAACTTTGTCCCTTGTTAATCTAACAATTTATACTTCTCAAATTCATTCTGTACTCTGTACAGAGCCTGTGTTCACCACAGCTCATAGCACTGGGTCATGGCGTGGCTTGGCTGTCAGTGTAAATCATTCACTAGCCCACTGAGATGATAAAGCCCTGGGAGAAATGTATTACCCAGGATGCACCGGGTGTGCCTGGCACAGACAGGATGAGATAGTGGCTAATGTTACCCACCTACCCATTCCACAATCTCTGGATCCGGCCAGTGCGAAAAGAGCCAGTCACTGGCAGTATGTGGTCAATAGTAATGGAAATGTGAGGGGTGTGTATGGCATGACTATAATAAATGGCATGAAAAACCTTAAGCTAAAGCGGCACAGATGAGGGCCCAGCCTTACCTTTTAATAGAGCTCTTCACAAAAATTTGCATTAGTGCTGCAGGCGACCCATTCTGCACTATGCATAATGCAGTCTATTGGGCACATGCACACACACACACACACACACATGCATGACTGCACTCATAACAGTCACAGAATTCAGCCATGTAGCCAAGCACACTGCAGATGCATTATTGATAGGGTCGATCTTGGCATTTTCGATTTCCAAACAGCAAAATGCACTATAATAAGGGGATAAAATGTTGTCTGTATGTTTGAACATACAGCACTACAAATAAATAAAACTAATTCAGTTTCTAAATTACAGCGACTATACCATGTCATCTTTTTATCAGCTATTTTAAAGTGTATATTCACTGTTTTGAGGGCCAATCGGTTCATCACACACCATCACACAAAGTCTAAGGATGTGAAAGACATTTCTATTGGGTTTACTGGGAAAATGACCAGACTGAGGGGACAAGCAGGGTAAGACCTGTAACCTGTAGCACTACATGGTCATTTCTGCTGTCACTCCACCACCGCCAATGGCTGCAGTAATATGCCAGAATACTGCACGAAGGGGCAAATCAGAACTAATCTGGAGGTTGAGGACAATGACCACCCAGGCTTACATTGTGTGAGGGGAGCTTTTAGCAAATTCCTGGCAGGAATATTGTTTTGTGGTTAGAAAGCAGCTGTCTGCATGAATAATCAAATAGTTTTTTTTTAATCAAACAATTTACTTTTTGAAAGAGAAAAGGAATTATAACCAGTAATAATAAATTGTAGTAATTAAATGAAACCATTTTATCCAAGTGATATAGTTTATTAGGCTAACTGTTCAGAAACAGGTTTGTTTATATTGGCTACTCATTGAGAGTCAAAACTATCCGTTTCATAATGGTAACAGTTTGTAATATGCTTCAGTGTGTTTACATTAGTGAACACATTACTTATCATTAAATTAAAAGACATATCACTAATGCTAATTATATTTTTTGTCAATTTATAACACATTATCTAATGTTAATTTATGCAATTGTATATGTAAAAATGCACATTAACCAAAATTAATAAATGCTGTAAAAGTATTGCTCATTAGTTGATTATAGCTCTTCATAACTTGTACCTTAGTTCAGGATACGTACAGTAAATAATGTTAACAAATTCAGCCTTATTTGTAAAGCGCTTCATTTATAATTCCCCCGACAGCACTTCTGTACTGCTGAAGCACTAAACAAAAACACTGAAAATAAAATCCCTGTGAGGTCATATTTACCTCTGTAGCACAGTCATCACTGTTTGGTCACATGTGTGTGTTTATGGCCACTGAAGCATGCTGGGAGACATGAGGCTGCGGGCAGCACAGTTGAGCTGGCAGCCGGGGATGGAAGGGGGAAATGACCCCATGTCACGTTTCACTGCACACGACGCAGGGTGGACTGGGAGTATTGGAATGCCCAATCAGCAGAGAGGAACTAATAAATATGAGTCACCGCCAGGGCTTTGTGTGCAATGCTCTGGCTGTCCAAACCGAACAACCCCGAGGTTATAATGTGGAAGAACAACAGATTTAGGTCCTTTTATATATTTGGTTATGGCTGCCTTTGGTCATAGATCTCTTCAACAAATATAATTTCTATTTGCTAACGTATATATGGTACTTTCTGACTTGACAAACCCTGTTGGAGAGCTTTCGTTTTTTGGTATGTGTGTGCAAGTGAGAAGGCTTCGGCTAGCTACCAGCTCCAGAAATTGGTAATAGCCACTATCAAACAGGAAATTGACAGAAAATGGCCTGAAATTGTAGGTAAAGTATTGTATCTCAAATAATATCACCATGTAATATCACATGGATGTCCTCAGCACCTTTTTAAGCTCTACTAGAGCACTCATACAGATAGATAGATAGATAGATAGATAGATAGATAGATAGATAGATAGATAGATAGATAGATAGATAGATAGATAGATAGATAGATAGATAGATAGATAGATAGATAGATAGATAGATAGATAGATAGATAGATAGATAGATAGATAGATAGATAGAGACTCCTCTCTGTTTGGGGTGGAGAGATCTGTCAGACAGTTCCGCTGCTGGCTTATCTCCTCTCGCAGTGTTTACATATCTTGTTTTTCTGTGTGAACGATTCACCACTTTAGAAGCACAACTTTGAGCTTTTCTTTAGCAAAGTGTCACTCTTTAATCTGCTTCTCTCTGCGCCATGTCTGGGGAGTCGTAAATGTGTTTACGGAACGCGTCACAAACTGAATTAAGACTGTGCATACATTATTCCTATGGTCTTTACGCCGATATCTGTTGTTGCCATGGCAACAGCAATCCCTTTGTACGTGGTTGTGGTAACTAGTTACTAGTTGATTCTTGGAATTCTATATTGATTCACTTTTGAATTTCACTCGACACCTGAGAGGAAAAGATGCACTTTGTAGTTCAGCTGACCTATAAAGGCAGAGCTGCCTCAAGATTATTTATAGACTTGTGGTGGGTGGGGGGATGGGGGGTGGCATTCAGATAGACATGACGGCACTGATGTAAAAAAATCTATAAAATGAGTCTGATTCGTCTTCAAATTCTCCACCTAGATTGTTAAAAAAGATTATTTCAAAGACAAGCTCAATTTCCAGCATCCACGTCTTGAAGGAAGAAGGATGTACTCTCAGAATGAATTAGATCATGTCTTGTTTGAGGAAACACATGAGCTACATAATCTAATCTACTGTTGCTGCAGTTTCCTCCACAGAATGATTTGATGGCAGCAAACATGCCCTCTAAAATACAACTTCATTGGAAGTGTTTGGCTTGCCATGTGCCATTACACAGCAGGGGAGCTGTGTCCTTGCCATATTACGAGCACTGAAACATTCTTTTTTCAGCAACATCCTGTCTCTTCGCTGTAGAAATAAGCCGACCAGGGTGGAGCTGCACCGTTCTGGCTGTAATCATAGCATTTTCTCCTGTTTCATTCTGTCCGCCTGATGTGAAAGGATGACGTTGTTGGTTTTTAGAAGCTTTTTTAGCTGCAAATTCGTGGTGAATTTGTGCCGAGAGGGGAAAAGGCTCTCTGTGCCTGGCAGGACGTTTCCAGCAAAGTGTAGCCTGAATCTGCTACATTCATCTTCAGGGCTTTATGACAACTAACAATCCGCACCTCCAGCATTAGACAAATGGTCTTATTATTGGAAAAAGACATTCAAAATAGAATAATGTCAAGAATAGCAAATGCTTGCTCAGAAGTATACAAGAGGTCACAATATATTCCGCTCACCTCTGAGAAATTGTCACATGCTGATGAGTGCACTAAAGTAAATGTTGGTGATTTCATGATTAAAACTGCTCTCCCTCATTGTGGAGTATCCCACGTTGTTAAAATTGAAATTTAAAATGTGCAGTGGAAATATAAATGATTGTCATTTTCTGCTCTGTTCCTAAACCTTCTGAGACAGCACTCTAAATGGAACACAATCTCAAAAGTGACTAATTTGTAATGCTCTACATAGGCAGTGTCACACAGAAAAATAGCTTATTTAAGCCGTTTCACACAGAGATTCCAGAAAATACACTGATAATGTGTCACGGGATTAGTCCCGAGATCATTTGGTTTTGGTTCATTCAGACTACCAGTGATATTCTGGGAGTGATAATCTGTGTGTGCGTTCACACACATCCCTTAAAGCTCCCATAACATCGTACGTTTTATTTCTCTCTAGCACATTGTGCAGCGTTCCACAATCTCTGCTTCAACGTCATCACTACGTCAACCTCTCATAGCATTGGTCCTGCCTTTTGCCCACATGGCAATGTTATTAGGTCCTTATCCTGGGATTGATCCCTGGATCAATCCTGGGATGTGTTTGCATTCATACAGAAGGCACTCAAGCAATTCTATGGCAGTATTCTGGCTCTTAGAGTAAAACTAGTATTAGTTATAGGTATCATTGTAGTTATTATCCTTGGTGTGAATGGGCCTTTATGCTGACGAGAATAAAAAATATATAACATGCCAATTTTGCATTTTTTTTTAAATAGACTACATTTTTTGATCATTTATATTTACATGTTTACATTTATGCATTTAGCAGATGCTTTTATCCAAAGTGACTTACAACTGAGGAGTACAGGAAGCGATATGTCATGAAGAAACGCAAAAAGTGCCTTAAATACAAAGATTTGGATATTACTCAAGAGTAGCAAAAGCTAGAATAGGGAGGCAAAAGAGAAAAAATTGTGTTTCAACACTTTTATGTTACATTGGATTATTTTTTTCCCTTTTTCCACAAAGGATGCATGCAAAGATGCTATAGAATTTGAAAGACATCATAATCATGCTGCCTACCTTTTTGGAGCAGCCTTCATATTAGCACTGTTCCTATGATACCTTAAAATGCTCCCTACATAGGCAGCTCACTAGGTTTTAGAACACAGCCATAGAGTTCCAAATGTATTCCCTGCTGTATCGTAGCTAAAAGAGGTCCCGTGACACTACCTCAAACATTTCCTCAATCAGCACATCTAGTACACATGTAAAACAAGCTTGAGGCTATATTGTATAGTTTGTTTACTTAACATTCTGTGTGATTGTTCTAGTCTAGTAAATAAACAGTAAGAGAATAAAAAGGGAAAGTGAGAGATGAGCCAGGCACACAGTGTTCTCCCTGCTGGGAAATTAGTGTCCATGTGCATAATTATGGGATTAACTAGATGAGGAGTGATTACTTTCTATTTTGTGTATGAGAGTCAAACAGCATTGTGTGCACTAGAAAACATCCCCTCCCGCATTGACCATCTGCAAACAGCCTCCATTTCAAATTCGATTAAACCAGTAAACACTCTGGTTTGATTCCCAAGAGCAAACAGACGATGTTACTGAAGAGAATGTGCAGAGGTCATACCTCAGGTTGGCCTAAAGGGTAGAATGTCTTTGAATAGTGTATTGGTTTGTTTAATTTAAAGAGATCCACGTGATCCGCAAAACGAATGATTTAAAGAGATTGTTCACCCAAAAAAATGAACATTGTGTCATGGTTTACTCACTGGCAATTCATTTAACTTTTTGTCTGTGGAGCACTTTTTCAACAAAATCACTTTTTTCAGTGTAATTAAAGTGAATATATTCCAAGCATTCTGAAAACATATGATAGCTTTGACTAATACATTTTCATGCGGCTTTTGCACGGTTAAATATTCACGTTTTTTCATGAAAAGATGTTGTATTAACAAAGTTCGGGAGGAACACATTCAAATAATCTATCCAATCAGCATGAGAGAAGGCATTTATATAGCCCAATCCCCTATTTTCCTCGACAGTTTCCATCCTCTCTCCACCACCGTGTCTCCTCACACTCAACTAGTTACTATCCTAACCAGAGATACTGGGGCAGTACTCTGGGTTCGAGCCAAAATACAGTGCTTCGAGCCCTCTGCTCGGACAGCACACCTAATAAGCATTCTACTTTACTCTATCAGATAATTTGTAAGTGTGCACTCGTGAAGCACATCACAAAGCTATCATATGGCTTTAGAAAGTTTTCATTTTATAGTTTATGGTCATCGTATGCTTTTATTGTATGAGAATGAGCAGCTTGGACATTCAGCAAAAATTCCACAAAAATTATGACTTTTTGTTTTTGTGTTTTTAATAAACCCTGCCTGTACCTATGTGCAATACATGGTTGGGGCATTTTGTAACATTATTTTAGTGTTGTCTCTGATTGTTATTTAATGTGTTGGTTACAATTTAAGAAACTCGCATGAGGAGTTCCACTTTGACCTCTCAAAGTGTGTCTCCCACTCAGGTGCTGCAGCATGCTGGCACGTAGGTCACCCGCCCTTGGTAACAGCTGTGAAATATACAGCTCATTTCAGCTGCGCCGTTGTTTCCTTTTTCTTTTTCGCTGAGCTTGTCCGTGGCCTTCAGGGCAGGCAGCTTTTCACAGTGTGTTTATGCAGCCTGTCAGCACCTGAGATCCGCTGAGTTGGCTGCCACGGGCGCTCCCTGCACACAACCCAGCAACGGTCAGTCTCAGCCAGCCGGACCAGAAGGTTGCAACAAGGTCATGACAAAGTTCTCAGCGTGGGCTTCAGAAGATCGCTATTTACATAGACTACAGATTAGCGATGGTGACATATATATAGCCGGACTGAAAGAACAACTCTCTGAATCAGAATGACATGGCCCAGCCATGGCTGGTCCAGATCGGCATGGCTGGTGGATTTTACAGTGGCATGGGCGAAAAGATGCAACATGTCACAGTGTGACACAGATGCACACTGATGGAAGTGAGACTGACAAGCTTGCAGGCGCACAGGGACTTGAAATGGCAGATTGCTCCTTGTTGTGAAAGGTCTATTTTTGGGGCTACGCCGACACCCACTCTGAGGGTGACGAATGCAGCTGAATACACTCACATCTTATGGAATTCATTGAATTTATACAAGAACTTGGGCTCGTTCATTACCTCGAAGAATTTACACAGATCTGTAATTAATTAAAGTGTCAAAAATATGGAATCAGTCCACCCATTTAGTTCTTCTATCACATTTAACAAGGTTCAACAAGGCTGCTTAAACTGTTGTCCGCACAGTCAGGAGTCAAAGTCCGTTCAAAGCCTATAGCCTTCTAGCCTTCCATTCCCTGTTGCTCGGAAGCGATTCCGTAAATACCTCCTCCGCTCAATGCTCTTCAAAGGACCCTGGACAGCACAGGGCTTAAAAAATCCTGCACCAAGTGTGTTGGGAGAGATGCTCATCTCTGGTCCCGTGTTTGCTGCTCCCGTGGTGAGCGGCTGGAGGCGATACCCTCCTGGCAATACTTGCTTATTAGCATGCAGATTTAGGCCAGCCTCTCCTGATAACACTTCTGGAGCTATTGAGTTGATTTTTCAATTTTGCACTGCTTATACCCTGCTTCCCTGCCCATAATAAAAATTTCCATCTTGACTATCGCCAAGAGTGTGTGTGAAAGAGCGGCGTCGCTAATAACTACCTTTCTCTGAGCTACACCCTCTCTGACAAAGGTATGCAATCACATCTCGTTCTTGTCTAGGATTGATTGCGAGACATCGTTTGAGCTTGCAGTTGTTCTGTCATACAGTATATTTACTGTCATAAAGTAAATTGCAGCAGAAGCGAAGCGAGTGCAGTTTGCTTGAGCAGCAAAACAAATCCTCTCTACACATTTTTAAAGACTGTGTGGATTGGGCTGAGTGACAAAAATGCCCGGTTTGACATTTTTATTCAGAGAGGCAACTGTGCTCTAAAAGACTTTTCATTCCTTTTATTTTCATTAACATCAAAAGTTCTTCAGGGGTTCTTCACAATCACGTTCCCATTTCTTCAACGAGCCAGTGTCACCAGAAATGCCTTGCCAGTAAAAATGTCTTGCCAGTAAAAACCAGCCTAAACCAACAAAGGCCCAATGCTGGTTTAATCAGGTTTATTCAAAAGAAGAATAGTGAATAACTCATTTAAAGGTGCACTATGTAGTAATTTTGCAGAAAAAAAATATCAAAAAGCCACTCTGCCAGTGTTATATACAGTTGAGTTCTTACAGTATCCCAAATGTTTCCAACTAAATTGGGAGAAAATTGCTATTTTAACCAAGGAACCGGGACATCTGGGGAGTCACCTGTCAATCACGTCATATCTGCGTTACCCTCGGTTTCCGGTTTTATTCTGCAGAAACGCTTTACTCTTAGCAGTGTGAACAAGTGTCATAGCAGCCGCTGAACGAACGCACAGAGTAACATCATAACCTCATTTTAAACGCACTTAAATATATCTAATATGATAAACAGAGCTGCTTTACCTCATACTCATGACCGGAAAAGCGGAAGTTGCGCCCGCGACTATATCCCATCATAATCAATGTCCCGTTGCTCTCGAGGCGTGTGTTTGCGTAACAATCACTCCAGCGGCCTTGCTACGCTCCCTCAACACTCGGTCCTGCTCTGCTTCATACTACAGCAACATTAATAACCGCTTCCATCTACATGATTTCTACCTGAATCCTATCCCGATTCTTTTACACCTGCTTTGGGGTGAAAACTGCATGTCCAAATATTCTGCGCTCAAACTTGGCGTCATCAAACTATGCCTTTGTTTTGAATTGGCGCCCTCTAGTGGACATTAAAATTACATAGTGCAGCTTTAAAGTGTTTATTTATCATTTTCACTGGTCATGAAGGACAACAGCAAATCTATATGAAGTTATACCATGAGGCTGTGCATTATTTTATTTGAAAGCAGTCATTTGCAATTAGTGTGATCTGTGGAGGAAGCATATACTGACTGAAGGAGCCATTTTATAGCATGGCTGATTTCTCTCTCAACTCCCTCTCGGGCTGACTAACAGCTTGTTCAGTCAAGGGTTATCAGCTGCAGATGGTTTCAGACAATAAACATGATCAAATACGGGGGCGGTTTCGCCCTGGCTAAAACATGGTTCTGACGCTCTCTGGTCTCTATACATCCCTTTTCACTTGGCTTATTCATTCTTCTTTCCACCTTTCTCCTTTATCAAACCATTTTCTGTCTGCTTTCCCTATCTTCTGAATTATCATTATATAATTTGTCCTATTCACTACAGGACATCAAGATCTTCACAGATCAAACGCATTAAAACTGAAAGAATGAACTCTGAATCGGCAGTGTTTCAGTCTATTACTTGCTTTTCCACTCAAGGTATATTCTAAAGCGAAGACCTTTCAGTGCAAACCACTTTTTTATATTTATATGACAATGACATTAAGGAGCAAAGGAGAGACCTTCAGTGCAAGGGCATGAATTCTGTTCTCATAACTCACCATCTTGGAAAAAAACTTTATTCAATTTGTAGAGTTTGTCTGACTATAAACTATTTAAAGATGTTATGTGAATCTATGATGTCAGTGATTCCAAATGGCATTCTGAAATGTGACAGAATTTATCTTTCTGTCTGTTCCTCACACAATGCTATCATATGACTTTCAGAAGACTAGGAATAAAGTGTACAAATCACATGGACCATCTTTAACATACCTTTGTGGTGCCTTTTTTGTACTTTCAATTTCTTTTTTCTTATGGAAAGGTGCACCAAAGAGATCTTCTCAACTTTTTTGGTGAAGTAAGTTTGGAACGACATGAGGGTGAATGAATAATGAGAAAAATTATATATATATATATATATATATATATATATATATATATATATATATATATATATATATATATATATATATATATATATATATATATATTTATATTTATATATATATATTAGGGCTGTCAATCGCATCGATTAAAATATTTAATCGCGATTAATCTCATATTGTCCTGAGTTAACTCGCGATTAATCACACATTTTTATCAGTTCTAAATGTACCTTAAATTAATGTTTTTAAGTTTTTAATACTCTAATCAACATGGGTATGGACAAATATGCGTGCTTTATGCAAATGTACGTTTATTATTAGTGAAACCATAGAAAGAACATGAAGACTAGACATGTATCAAAGGCCACAGATGTTTATCAAAGAGCTTGTTCATGGCTCTTAAATCAGCACTAGGTAACTTTTCAACCTTCATAATATATTTTTTAAGACTCTTGTGATGATAAATCAACTTACAATAGGTTGAATGACACGTCTGCCATAGCCTGATGGGGTCTGTATCGTTTTTAATCGTACTTTTAAACTCCGGGTTTCGGGTAGTAACCAGAGAAAAAAAAAAGAACTACAAAATTCGACTGCTTTACGGCATATACGTCACTTCCACCAACACACACACTTCCATTCGGACGTGCGAGCCCAACTTTGTTCGTCGGATAATATAGTCATGTCCGAAGCAGCAGAGACAAATAAGAAAGAAAAGGTTTTGTTGGAGGAAAGCAATAAGAGGAAATGAAAAAGTGATGGGATTAAAGGCAGGACGAGGATCAAAATGTGACCAGCGTTTGCTCGTCGCTGTGAGCTGAAGGAGGCGTGCCCGACCGATGCTGTCCTGCTTGTTACGGTGAGCTACCACTCAAACATTGAACTGAAGTATCATATAGATTCTGTAAAACGGTAACAAATAGACTACTATAATGACGCTGGCTTGTAAACGTGAGCATCGTGATTATTTGGCGTTTGAAAAAAATAAAACCCATGATATTATATTCATATGACATGCTGAAACATATGCCACTGACTGTAACGTTACCTGGGATGAAGACATTTCACAGGCGACGCCAGAAGAACTCCTCTTGCAGTTTTCAGGGGAACTGTTAGTGCTGCACCGACCCGCGGGACGCTTTTATGAAGTTATTTGGCCCGCACCGCACCACTGTATATATTTTTACAACCCGCCGCGCACCC
Organism: Pseudorasbora parva; assembly: GCF_024679245.1. NCBI lineage: Eukaryota > Metazoa > Chordata > Actinopteri > Cypriniformes > Gobionidae > Pseudorasbora > Pseudorasbora parva. Next base: position 25,419,926 of record NC_090191.1, on the reverse strand, counting down.
GCGACCATTAAATAGACATACGGGGTCCGCGGGTTATGAGACGACCCACGCATCACTAGTTCAGGGCTATCAGGGTTGTCATGTCAACAAATGCACGCGCGATGGCATCCCCTGTTGTAGGATGACAGCTCTTACGACAGTAGTTGAGGACATTATTTTTTCCAAACTGTAGGGGGACCCCGAGAGCAAAAGTAGCCAAGTGGGGCTTTAAGGCCAAGCTTAAAAATACAGAATGAGCTGTGATTTCTCTCATTTTAAGAATATAAATTAAGGCAGTTTATACACTGGCAGTTTAGTTCAGAACAGGGCACAGTTCGTATGAAAAATTGGTAATGTGAAAGCTGTCATGCGGACCTGTGAGCGCACCAGAACCACACCATACCTGGAGGAGGTCCATATTATCCACAAGTAAGAATATAGTGCGGCCCCTTTAAGAGATCCGCGTTCCCTATTTGAACTGCCGGTATTTTGTGTGTGCGCGCCGAAAAGTGTGAAGAACACGAACTTGGGAATGCTCTTGTTCAGAAAAGTTACCTGCGCATTAATTTTAGCCGATTGTAATGTATTTAGTTCAATAAAACACATGTACTGTAAGTGGTGATGGTGTTAATGATTTACCTCAGATATGAGCGAAAGTGAGCTTCAGTGGATCGCGCTGCAGAGAATGTGCTCAGTGAAAAAACACACTTTTCTTCAAATAAGTCTAATAAAAGTTAACAGAAAATATGGTAGCTTATGTAGGCTATAACTGCACTTGTTTCAGAGTAATGTTATTGTTAACCCTTTTCTTTCCCAATTAATGTTTGCTGCTGCTCTTATTTCAGTTTCTCCAACTACGGGCCATGGATCAAACAGAAAATGCGCGCTGCGTTAATCGCGCGTTAATAAAATTAGTGCCGTTAAAATGTATTTGCATTAACATGCTAAATTTGACAGCCATAATATATATATAGTATATATAATATAATATATAAATAATATATAATAAAATATATATATAATATAATATTAATTATATATAAAATAAATTAAGACGTATCAGTTATTCAAGGAGTTTAAGGAGCAAAGCATAGGGAGCCATAACAGTGGTTATCCACTCATTTCTTCAGCCTTTAACCATTGTATATATTTACAGTGATTAATTGTGTTTACCCCAACCAATCAGCATGGAAAATAGCTTGTCTAATTGTGGTGGACTTTGGCTCGATTCTCTCAAAGGCTGCAGTTCTCCAAACCTCAATGGCCTCTCAGCTGATTAAGCCGTTTTGGCTCTACTGAGAGAATTTGCTGATTCTGTACAAAATACCCATCACCCAGTCACTTCTAATCGTGGTATTCAATATGCTTGAATTCATGTAAATCAGCACAAAACATGCTTTGTCAGTTCACCACAAAAGCGAAAGGCAATCATTGTCTGAGTATTTTCTACTAAATTGTGTTCAGAATGGATTTTTCTTTTAAATGCTGATTGTGAAATCCAGCTTTGGATAACAATGTTTATTCAAGTTATGTTGCCCATGCATCAGCAGTAGAATGCTTATACATGGGTTGCAGATTCATTATAAAAGAAAAAAAAGCATCTCGTTTGGTCCCATTTGGCTAATGACCATCCGAAAGCAAGGGTCTACTTCAGCCATGATGCATTCTGATTGAATGCCACTCTGGAATGAGGAGGCATCTGATGAGGTCAATTGCAGCCTTTTCCGTGCAGCAATTTCCACGACACAAGGTTGAAACGTGCACCCATTCAACCCCCTCGACTGACTTCAACTCCACCTCCTCCATCTTCATTTTTCTCTTTGTTTCATTTCGACCTACCCGCAGGATTTCTTTCAGACAGTATCAAAAACTCATTCACCCTGCCTAAGCAAGACTGATGTGCGGCCTCTACAGTTTTTGGCCAAATATCCCAGTTCTTTCTCCAGCAGTCCATTTGTTTATCTGGCTTGTATTGCCTCATATAGATTCTGTCAGGATCGTCCACCATGAAATTACAGTCATTCTCAGTCAGAGGCTCCAACCATGCATAAGAATTTTAAAATTCACGTCGCTGACGAGTTGATCTAATTTACTGTTTCATTATTTGAACGTGAAATAAAATGCAGCGCCCTAAAAAAAGCCAACATTTGGAAATTCAGAGATTTGCTATTCATCTACAGACGTGATATCATAAAAGTCCATTTCATGGTGTCTTGTCCGAATGGGGTGGATCTCTTTTATTTGAAGATCATTCTCTGCTACTTTAAAAATCTCAGCTGATCTCAACACTGACCCTTAAAAAGAGTACAACATTTTCAGGTTAATAAAATCGTATTGTGCTTTTTTTTTTACTACCGCAGTAATTGTACCGTGAAATGAATACCTGGAATTTTAATAAATCCTTTTACTTTTTTAGCTTCTTTTTGGCTTTATAACGACTTTCATTGAAATATGTCTGTTCATACAAGAATTGTAAAGGAGAAGATGCCTTGTATAATTTAGCCCTTTCTGAAAGCAAGTATTAAGAAGCTTTGATCAGGTTGCAATCCAAATTGCTCCATCTTGTTATAAAAGTGATACCGGTTAGGTAATTGAATTTGTCACGTATCCTGCATTTCAAAGCAGGATCTAAAATGGTGTATTTACAGTGGAGGATGTCACGATACAGGTGCAGTGTCAGTTATAATGTCCTAAAAAGCCATCAGAGAAATCTTTTGGGATAAAGAGACAGAGGTGGCATAAGCCCATCTATCTATCATCCCCCGGTCTCATTCACCCAGCTCAACACAGAGTTTCCTAATGATGCAATTTCAGATGTGCCTCTGGCAAACCCTTCTCTTTCGTTCTCATCACCCTCTCCTCCCTCCCCTTTCATACTCCCTCCTTGCAGTCCCTGGACAGGGCAGGATGGAGGCCCCATGGTGAGCACGGTCGGGTGGCTTGATGGGAAGCACCGGCCTCATGGTGCTACTGATGCTAATGGCGTGTTTAGAATAGCTGACACAAAGAAAAAGAACAAGTAAAGGAGAAAGACTAAAGTCATTCGGCAGCAACTTCAAAGATATATTCCAGCTGTAGAGTCAAACCTTGCATAAGAGGCCGTTAGTCCAGAAAATGGCCTGTAAACTAGAACCTGTGACATTACCAAACTTTTCCTGATGCAAGTAGACTTTTTGCATTGGCTCACAGATGTGTTTGTAAAAAAATAGCATTTATTAAATAATATATTATATTTATTTGTAAAATGTATAATATATACAATCGGATTTTAATGTTTTTAAGAAGTCTCTTATTTGTTAAAATACAGTAAAACAGTTACAGTTAGTGGAACATTATTACAATAAAAAATGTTTTTATATTTAAAATATAATTTATTCAGCAGCTGTTACTCCAGTATCACATGGTCCTTCAGAAATCATTCTAATATGCTGATTTGCTGATCAATAAACATATCTTCTTATTATCAATATTAAAAACAGTTAATATTGTATTGGAAATCGTGATACTATTTTTTAAAATAATACTATTTTCAATATTATTTGATGGATCAAAAGTTCATAAGAACAGCATTTATTTGAAATCGAAATCCTTTGTAACATTGAATTTAAATACTCAATTAAATTTGCCCTTGCTGAATAAAAAATATAATTTAAAAAAGATTAGTGACCCCAAACTTTTAAACAGTAATCTATATACACTGTAAAAAAAAAAAAAAAAAAAAAAAAAAAAAAATGTTGTTTTTTGTTGGTTTAACGTAAAAAAGTAAGTAACCTGGTTGCCTTAAATTTTGAGTTTATTGAAATTAAAAATTTGAGTTCATACAATGAAGGAAATTTTTTAATAAATAGAAACTCAAAATAATATTGTATCTGAACCACATAAAAAATTTGATAAATCCTGAAAATAGCACAATTTGGCATGTTTCACTGCGTCATCAGAAATAAAACACACACAATTACCCAATATGCTTACAAAATCTTTTAATAATATTTTAATAAAGGTTGTCGAATCTCAAAAAAATGTCATTGTATTAACTCAAAATTTTAATTTCAATGAACTCCAAATTTTAAGGCAAGCAGGTACCTTTTTTTCTAAATAATTTTTTACAGTGTATAATTATGTTTGTTCTACATGAAATCTGTAGAGACTAAGAGGTTTTTAATCTGTTCACTGAAAGGATTTATTCTGATTTGTTAATTGACTCTTTCTTTATATTATATAGGTTCAATCAGTTTGTCTCGTTCGAACTCACAATATTAGTTTAATTTAATAGGTCCACTGATTTTATATTGCACAGCACATGCTATTTTCTTGACTATAGGCGGTCTTTGAAGACAGTAAAGCAGTTATTGTTTGTGCGTGCATGCCTGCTAGAGAAGAATTGGTTCACAAACAAAACAACACTTATCCTAACTTGGCAGTTTGTTGAGTCTCATTAGGCTTGAGTCAGGTAACAGACCTTGCATCTGCATAAATCACTAGAAAGAGAGATATCTCCATGTTCTGGGAAAGGCACTAATAGCCACTTCTGGAAATGGCTTACTTTGAACCAGGCGAATGTGCATTAATGTTGTCAATGGCTAGTTTGATACCAGACTTGGACACAATGCTGGTGTTTACTCAAATGGATGTCTTTAAAGGTAAAATTAGGTCAGATTGAGTGTCTAGGACATAATGAGATAGTGGTTGAGTAAATATTTTCTTCGTGCTGCAGCACAAAGAGTCTATGATTCAGTAACAGTGATATCTTTCCTCCACAGCAAATACACCCTAAGAGGTCAGAACATACTCATCTTAGCTCAGTCTGTTTGTCTTTGACTGTCTCATTCAGTTAACTTACATTTCCAAAATACTACTCAGCCATGCTTAATTAATTAACAGGCTCATTTAGATTTTGCACTGTCTGACTGCTGCACATGCAGACATTAAGATAAATCAGTGCGGAAGAGAGGCCATGCCGACGGTGCTTATAAAGGATCGGCTAAGCCTGCCGCCTTACGATTCATTTGTTGGGAATTAGCAGATGGCTTTATTTGACGGACCAGCCATCCGAAACGTTTAACACTTGTTTTGCTCGGTGACGACGCTACAGTGGGGAACCGTTTGGAGTTTTCACACCTGAGTATGGTGCTGGATTAAACAAATGTTGCACTTTTAAAGGTAACACTGTGCTTGTCCACATGTGGCAAGTGTCAGACTCACCTTAGTCATCTCTCAGATCTGACTCCAGGTGGCGCTCTCACTTCCTCATTCTGTCTGTACTTGTGCCTCCCCATTCACCGGGCTGATGTCCCAGTCATTGAGCTGTTAAAAGAGGCGGGGATCGATAGGAATTACATTTCTCCTGCCATTTTTGGCATTGTAATTGGAGACGAGCCAGACAAGGTTATTTTTGCGGAGTCGATTGATAGGACCTTTTAGACACTGAAGCATCAAGAGACACTCCGCTTCTGACAATTCAGTTGCTACTATTACCAGCACCATCTCAACACACCTATTGAGAAAGAGAGCGAGATAAAAAGAGAATGGAAGAGTGAGAGATATTTCCAAACAAGAATCCTTTACAAAAACGCTTCAACAAGATCAATATCCCCATCCCCCGCATTAGTCAAATGACATCTAAAATAGCTTTTGAACAGAGGCTAGATATCAGAACACACAAACTCTTTCAATGCAAAGCTTTTAGTATGCTGTTGGTATATTTTTGATTATTTCTGTGACTCAGTAGTTCTGGTGTGTGTTTATAGATGTTTTAGCGCCATTTAAAGGTGAGGTGTGCATGTGTATAGTATTGTTCACAGGCTAAAAAGCATCACAAAGGTAACAAAGGAATACAATAGAATGGACAATCGAATATTTTCCCCCTTTTTGAACAAAAAATATGTAGGGGTGAATTCAGCTTGATTGGCAGTTTTTTCCAAGTCATTTCAATGCAAAGAAATGTCCCAATCACCCCTATAATTCTTTTTTTATTTCTTTCTTTGTTAGGATTGGATATCGTTGAATTTTAATGACTCCAATTCTGCTCATCCATTCCGAATTGTATTGATTCCTTATTTCAAATACAATAAGGTAAAAAAAAAATAACAACCGCACTGTAAAAAATAAAAACGGTAAATGTACTGGTAATTTTCTGCCAGTACATTATCCAGTAATTTTACGGAAATTTCTGTTTACCCTTAATACACAAACTAATGCAACATGTGATTCAAAATACAGGTAAAACACCTGTTAAAAACCAATTACGGAATATTCCTTCATATTTATACAGTACATTGAGCCCTATTTTTAACCAACTTTTTTTTTTTTAACACAGTAAGGCTAAAGAATACTTGCACAAGAAATTTTAGTTTATGGTTTAAAAATACAATAAAAACAATTATCCTAACTAATATAATTTTCAGGCATTATTAAAAACATTCAGTAATTTAAAAAAGTAATCACACAAATAAATCCAACGGAGCAAAAATGTGATTAATAAAACTGTTTTTTTGTTTTGTTTTTTGTTTTTGTTTTTTCGTTTGTCTTCTCTTCCGTGTTTGTTTACAATCCTCAAATAAAGATTTGAACAGTTGTGAATCAGCGTATTGATATCCAGACAATCAGACTTATTAGACTTTTTTTCAGTTCCTTTAATCTAAATCTCTGAGGATATTTATATGTAGGCCCTCTCTGACAGGTTTGTTAATGTCAATCGTGGCTTTGCTTGCGCAGTTGTAAATGATTGTAATGATTCTTGACTTGAGCAATGAAAACAGTCTTCACTTGATGAGCTGTCATCTCTCTCTCTCTCTCTCTCTCTCTCTCTCTCTCTCTCTCTCTCTCTCTCTCTCTCTCTCTCCTCAGTCTACTTATGATCGTAATACTAATTAGCTTTGATGAGTAAAGAGTAAAACGTCAATGCAGAAGATTCTTCTGCCTCAAGACCTGCACAACCCTCAAGTCCTCTGGATCTGACTTCTGTTTCTGCATCTTGCATCTCATAAGTTCATTAGCATTAAAAAAGAAAGAAAGAAAAACGAATTCGAAATTGTAATCGTAAAAAAAACAAAAAAAAAACATCTATATCTGAAGAGCTGAACTTAAGCACAACTGGACACTGGCTTCGGTGTTGTTTATTTTATTGTGCTCTTTCTCTCCACTAGCACAGTTAGTCCTTCACAGAATGAGAGGGAGAGCGAGAGAGATGTTACAGCTTGTTGAGACATGCAGGGAGTGAGAAGTGGAAACATCAGTCAGACTGTCCTGTGACTGTCAGTTCACATCAAAGAGGAGAATGCTGAACACTAGAACCACTGCACTGTAGATTACCTGTCACAATTCAACCATCTCACACACGTACACACCATCACCAGAAACCTTTTCCATCACACTTCCTCTTCTTTCATCCTCACCTCTCTCTATCTTCGTCTATCACTTCCTCGTTCTAGCGTGTGACAAAACATACCAGAATGGATTTTATTCACAAATAGAAAGCCACATTAAGGCTAGTTAGTGCTGGTTTGATGTTGATCAAGCTGAATAGTCATCCTGTTTGACTTGCACCTTATTTTTTTGGCCCATTCTGTTGATTAAAGGGTCAAAGGTTTTTGAGACGTGCACAGATATGTACAGGCACATCACTGAAAGCGCTAAAAGCACATTTTACCAATAAGTGGAAGTTGGTCATTTTTGCATTTTGCTGGGCAATTTTGTTGTGAGGTAGAATCATGTCAGAGTGTGTGAATGTGTGCGGGCACGGTTCTACGTCAGCCGGTCCTCTGCATTTATTCATGAGAATGAGTAGCCTAGAAATGTTGACGCATCCTAGTGCCAGCAAATGTAACTGATGCAAATGTAATTCCCTGCTACTTCACTGCTAACAAAGAATGGCACTAAATTAATTCTTTAAAAAGGATGATGTGTTCAGAGTTTTGCCGAAAATTGTATCTATAAACTTGCTCACCACAGATCAGAGACAGACCGGAGCGAAAGCGTTTCAAGTTTGTTTATGGACATATTTCATATACTCTACTCTAGTGCTCTAAACATGGACCAGCACCGTGTATATCATGTCTTCATGTCCTTTCACACTGGATGTGATTTTGATGTGCAAATAATTTGTGCAATGGTTTTATTTTTTGATTAGCTGTTTGTTTAATGAGTGCTTACACAGCAAACACGAATGTGCTGCGGCAAAAAACATTGTATTTATTTTTTGTTTCGATGGTGATTTTTTTTTTTTTTTTTTACTCTAGCGGTGACAGAAATGTCTTTAACCAATCACATACAATGAAACAAAGATGATAAAATGTCCAGTTGATGTCGCTAGCTATTCAATCAACATTAACCTTTGTCAGGTATGGCATTTCTCCTGAGATTACTGCTGTAGTTAAAGCTGTACACCTGCCACTGTGATGCCCATTGTATGCTACAGACAGCAATAACTTAACCTTTTGAGTTATAACTTGTTGATTTTTTTCTAAACCTTGTGTCCGAGACTATGTGAATGTGAGACTATGAATGTGTGGCCCTCAGTATGTCTGTGGCACTTAAATGTTTACATTGTGACTGAACTGGAAACAGCTGCTCCGGATCAATTGGTTCCCTAAAGTGTGTGATAGTCTCGTCAGATGCGGTGCTAACGTCACTGTCTCTGGAGGAGCTCCTCAAATTGTCCCACGGACTTTCGAAAGTAAGAAAATGGCCATGATAAAATTTTAGCCCCTGTACAAGAGTAGCATACTCCCCTACAGACTCTCTGTTCTTTTTAAGACTGGGTGCACCCAACAGGGGTGCCGCCAGAAATTCTGGGCCCTATGGAAAACAAAATTTCTGGGCCCCCTACAATTTTACAGATAAAATTTAACCCAATAAACATGCCCTGTATACTTTAAAAAAGATATTTAGCACATTGCATAGTTAAAATGTCTAAAGATGAGTACAAAGCCTACAAAAACAAGAAACAAATATAGAAAGATGTACTTGTTTACATAAAAGGGAGAACATTTATTATCTCAATTGCAATTGCAAGCACAACAGAACATATTGTACACATATTGACATATATTTTACATGAACAAGCTTTAGCTGGGTCCACCAGCTCAATCAGGAAACATCAGCTAGAACTAACTCATAATTAAATCAGTCAAGGAATAAAACTAGCTAGGCCAAAAGGGCTCAAAATCAAGACACACCAGGAGTAATGCCAGGTGTGTCTTGGTATTACTCATTCAACCTATTGTAAGTCGATGTATCCTCACAAGAGTCTTGAAAATATATTATGAAGGTTGAAAAGTTACCTAGTGCTGCTTTAAGAACATCAAGTAAGACAGCATCGATCGTAGCAGCAGCACTGTCACTTGACAGAACATACACACGGCAAACTGATTTTGTAATTTTTGAAGCGTGTAGATTACTTTTTGTTTATCATCATGTGGCGAACACAGTAGATAAGACGTGTTTAGAGGCTTCAATCTTCGTAAAGTTTCGCGCTCAGGCTCACCTTGTTCATTTGAGACGGGGGGCGTGGGAGAAGGGTGTGCAGCAGCCACTGAATCTGTGTCTACGAGACATGATAACCCGGAGACAGCACATCAGAGATGTATTGTTGGATGTAAATTATAATTCAGTAATTATTTTAGCTAGATAAAAGCAGGTCATGTAGCAACAAAAATAAGTAGGCTAACTCTGAAAGTTTTGGAATAACGTTAGAGGAATAGGGCAAGCTGCCTTTCTTTTTGAAAAACTGTGTGACATACTGTAGACTTCGGCGTTCTCTGTCTTCTCTTTCCTTCTTTCCGTTTTTGATGCCCCGACTTTTGATGTGGCATACCTGCGTGTGTCACTGTCTGCGCTTCATCATAGCAAGTGCAATAACCAAGAGACGCTCACGCTAGCGCAAACGGCGCAGGTGGAATGAACCATTGTGAGGGAGGGGGGAGAAGGTTGTGACTGACATTTTGAAATTAGTTTTTTAAATATAAAATCTATGGTCAAAACGGACAAAATACACAATTACTGCATGAGGGGCCCAAGCACATTTAATGTATGTATAAAAAAGAGAAAATAAATAAGAAAAGAAAAAGGGGGTCTGCTCTTCTGGGCCCTAAATCAGTCTGGGCCCTTAGAATCGTCCTAACCTTCCACCCCTTTACGGCACCCTTGGCACCCAAAACCTGCTTTTCGGTCTTTAAATAAAACTAAAAGCTTGTCTGCACTAAATGAGGAAGTGTCCATGTTTTCTCAGCTGTCGCCGAAAATGGTTTGGAATGCTGGAGCTCTGAAACGTCACAGACGTCGCAAATTCGTGTCGCGCCTGATGTTATGGAGTAAGGACTGAATGTACGTCTGATCATGAATGTGATGACACGGTGGATTATTCTGATACACAGAAGACAATGATGTAGACTGAAAATTCAAAGAAGTATGGGCAAAAAGTTGCAGTGTCCATTTTGTGTTACACTGACGTGTGTCGTTTGTTCAGAGACTGTAAATGTAATGAATATATCATTAGACCTTTTAAACGTTCTACCACGCTTTTCCCTCGTTTTTGCTTTTCTCTGCATGTTCATATTTTAATATTCATGTGTCCTAATGAGCATGTTTTATTGGTTGTTGTCTCCTCTCTTTCACTCTTTACACTCCCACTTTTCCACAGCTTCACACGCCTATTTTCAGAAACTTTGTGCAACTTTGTATGACCAAGCTAAAACATGGGGGTTTCATTAAACACTTAAAGCTAGTTAATATGCTTCTTTTCTACATGTTTCATTACAGTAAATGATTCTGAGATAGTAAAAGGATTTTCAAACTTGTACCGTACACTTAAAGTATAAAGTTTGCTGAAAAAAGTACAGTGAGTACAGCAGTATTGGGACATACTTCCATATTATAAATGTGTATCTTGATACCATATATACCATTGCTATTTGCCTTAATGAAAATGAAACCACATTCACATCTCATTTTACTTGCATAATGCGACTTTTTAGTATTGTTCCATTAATTGCTAATTAATAAAGCGTAAAAAAAAAGGTTGTGAGGCAAGTTATTATATTGTGATGAAAGCTCAAAAACACAATCATTTGTACTGACAAATTATGCACAATAAGATCATTAATATGTATTAAGAAAGTAAATAGTGTGAATTAATGTTAAGGAGTTTCATTTTAATATGCAAATGATCATGCATAGTTGGTAGTTGTAGTTCATGTTTCATTGAGAAATTAAATATGTGAGGGGGAAAAATGAAATATGTTAATAAAATCAAATCATGGCACACAATTTTGGAGCCGTTTTCTCCCAAGTGAATTGACCGACTTAAAAAAACAAAACGAATCAAATACAAAACCAAAGTCTTAATCCTAAATCCTCACCTCTGTGCTGTAAATGTATTACTGAATGAAAGGGTACAGGGAAGCAGTCTGGATTGAACCATTCTGCTATTCTTCTAAATTAATCAAGAGGAAACCCTGAGGAGGTTTGGATTAGGCCAAAGCCATCTGAGATTAGAAGAGACTCCAGACTGCCTGTAGAAGTATGTAAATCACAAAAGCAGTGCATTGAGAGTGTTGCCAGCAGTGGTGGATTCATCTTTTTTCATAGAGCCACTCCACAGGATAAAATCCTAAAATGTACAGTGTTACGTAACGCTGAAAAAAAAAAACATTCAATTCACACTCTCAGGACAAACAGCCCTTGCAAGTACATACTGACTGCTTGTGTGAGCGTCTGTGTGAAGTGCCAGCTGCAAAATACCCTCTTTATCTACAAAAAAAGGAACGACTCGCCAACGTGGGAGTCGCGGAGAGAGCAGAATGAGTTGTTAAGAGCTGCATCTGTGGAAGAAGCACAGTGCAAATTAATGGATACATGGCGTACCACAAATCTCGAGGGAACCATGAGGCGGGACCCTGCCCTTAAGTAGTGATGTCATTTATGAGTGTTTTTATCAGCCCACAGAGTTCTGAGACCGTTTTATATTACGGTCAAATTTGCCAATATAAAGTGGTTTCTTTCTAGAGCCGGTGTCTCATACAACAGTGCAGACAGGCTGGTGTCGTTGGAGGGTCAGGTGTCCTGTGCACTGAGAGTTTAGCTGATCCCATTCTTTCTTTTTCAATTAGAGAGGTGTACAGGGCTCTTATAGGCACTGTAAATCACAGGTGAGAAAGGCACAGAGAGGGAAAGAAAGAGAGAGGCAGAGCCCTTGATCCAAAAGCAATCTGCTAGCATGCACTGCATCACATCTGACACTCACCTATAAAGAATAAAAAGACAAGTAATGGGGTATACCAATCCTTTCTTTCTTTCTTTCTTTCTTTCTTTCTTTCTTTCTTTCTTTCTTTCTACTTTATGCATTTATGATGTACAAAGGGTTTTCCTCATGGGGGCCAAAAATATGTCCTCACAAGGTTAAAAATGACTGTATTACTGCCTTTGTGGGGACATTCGGTCCTCACAATGTAGGATTTACCAGGGCCACACACACACACACACATTGGGTTTCAATGTTTTATGGGGACATTCCATAGACATAATGATTTTTATACTTTACAAACTGTATATTATCCCTTACTATCCCATAACCTTATTAGCTGTTGTCCTCATGAAACCCAAAAATATCTCCACAAGGTCAAATATTTCTGGTATTACTATCATGTTATGGGGAATTGTGGGGACTTTCCATAGGCGTAATGGTTTTTATATCGTACAAACTGTACATTCTATCCCCCTACACTGCCCCTACCCATCACAGGAAACATTCTGCATTTTTACTTTCTCAAAATAAAACTCATCCGGTATGATTTATTAGCCTTTTGAAATGTAGGTGATCTCCAGGTTTAACTATCCTTATGGGGACATTTGGTCCCCACAATGTAATATAAACAAGGACACCACACACACACACACACACACACACACACACACACACACACACACACACACACACACACACAGCAGACATAACCTTATGATAAAGGTGAAGTGAATAACTCTGATTATCTCTTCATCACGGCAGCTGTTAGTGGGTGGGATATATTAGGCAGCAAGTGACCATTTTGTCCTCAAAGTTGATGTGTTAGAAGCAGGCAAAATGGGCAAGTGTAAATATTTGAGCGAGTTTGACAAGGGCCAAATTGTTATGGCTAGACGACTAAGTCGGAGCATCTCCAAAACTGCTGCTCTTGTGGGGTGTGTCCGGTCTGCAGTGGTCAGTATCTATCAAAGGTGGTCCGAGGAAGGAACAATGGTGAACCATTGACAGGGTCATGGGCGACCAAGGCAACAATGTTTAGGTAGGGGGCATGTGTCAAATTTACGTCCACATGAATGGCCAGAACCAAGATTTCCAGCAGAACACTGCCCAGAGTGCATCACACTCCCTCCACTGTTTTGTCATTGTCCCTCAGTGCACTCTAGTGCCATCACTTCCCCAGGTAAACAGCACACACTTATATTTGCCGTCCACGTGATGTAAGACAAGAAAGGGACTCTTCAAACCAGGTTCAAACCGATGTCCACTGCTGTAAGGTCCATTTTTGATAGTCTATCATCGGTCTGTCCCTCCTCGGACCACTGTTGGTAAATTCTCACCACTGTGACCAGGAGCAACCCGCAAGTTTAGCCGTATCAGAGATGACCCAGTTGCCTTTAAATAACATTTTGGCTCTTGGCAAATTCACTTAGAAATCTTAATTTCTGCCCATTTCTCTTGCATCCAACATGATAACGATTTGATTACCATCTATGTTAACGTGTAATATTAGCTTCAGCTGTGGGTGGTCATAATTTTTTGACTCAGTGTATATATGATACATTGCACACTTCTATGAACACTCCAAAATGAGCTGGGCAGTTAGTAAAACACCAGTACTCTGTACTGACTGTCATGTGTTACAGCCACAGTAGTTTTTTTGTGCTAAGGGATAGAGATGTTGACCAACAGCTGGTCAAGCCTGTATGCTGCTGAGCGCAAACTGACGATAATGACTTCAACACACCCTAACTGAGCTGTGGACTCTATGGGGAACTGTTTACATATGTACACAGCAAGCAGCTGTGTGGTCTGCTGACACAATGGGGTGTGAAGAGCACAGGGTTTGACAGCTGTGGATCTCCTTAGTTATACATCCCAATTGTTCAAAATCAGGTTCTACAGGATTTTTCTAGTTGGATATCTAGTTGCTACAAGTCAAAGATGGAAGACTGATCAGGAACAGGTCTTTAAAAAGCTACACTCTAAAAAATGCTGGGTTAAAAACAACCCAAGCTGGGTTGAACATGGACAAACCCTGAAATTGGGTTGTTTGAACCCAATGAATAGATCTATTCAAACAACCCAATTTCTGGGTTTGTCCATTTTCAACCCAGCATTTTTTTGAGTGTACATGTCAAGTCTAGGCTAGTCTGGTTAACACAAGGTATGCATGGACAAGCAACTAGTATTCTCAAACGTCCGCACTGCAAATTTGTTCATGTGTCGTAGAAGTGAAAAAAGTTTGTAGAAGGTTGGTTGGGTGGATTGGTTTCTTGTGGAGGAAGGTTTCTGGATCACAAAGCTTGACAGGAGTTTCTGCTGACAGTCGAAAGGCACTGTGTTTTTTGGAGCGCCGTGTCACTCTTGTGATATGATGTGGGCGGCAGTTGAGCTGGCAGCTGAGCTGAACTTTGGGAAGGTGGAGGAGGATGGGGAAAAAAAGATTGTGTGTGCTTGTGTGTGTGTGTATGTCGCACGTATGAATAACGCTGCCGCACACCTGCGAAGCTAGACTGCTTCACACAGTGAGTCAGAGGAGTCCATTATAGACCTACACAAAAAGGCCATAATTACTCACAAACGGATAGAGGCTGTGCAAGAATGTCCATTAGGCCATTACTATTTGTATCACACAGACAAAAGAAAGTTGCACATTTTAAGAGCTAAAACAGCAGGATGCAAGAGACATGCCCGTAGGTGGCAACTTTGTATAAATCAAGTGAAAGTGCCCAGTGGACCTCACAAGTATTACAGTCCCCTCAATCCAAATAGCAAAACAGCCGTTTTAAAAGCAATGCTCACACAAAACGTTGCAAAAGCAGGGATGCTAATCATCCAGACTTTAAAAATACATTCTCCATAAAACAGTCATGACGTCTCTACAGGTCTCTATTAAATTTCAGAGCTTTAATAGCGTGAGCAGTTCTTGAGTTTGGAGATTTTGTGTAGTGTGCCTTTGAGATGAATGATTTATTGAAATCATACCCTTTTTGCTGATAGGCATCTTGGAAATTGCTTAACGCAGTGGCTGAAGAACATCTAACCTTTTATTCAACCAAAACATGTTAGCTGTTAGATGCTGTCATTCAGTGATTCAATTAAAACCTTGGGAGTGCTGGACTAACCATAGTCTCACATCGCCAAACCTTTGCATAAAACAAATCCACTTTGCATAATATTCTAGACAAGCGCGGGCGTCTGATGCTGAGGACGGCCAAATATGATTGCCGAAATATAACTCTGCAGCTATAATTTTTGAGTGTGTTCTTAAGTGCCATTTTGGAGCGTGTTGATCTGAAATAGTTGGTACCACTATGAAAAGACTAAAATAAATCCTCAGCTGTACAGTAAACACAGAATAAAAAATAGCAGCAAGCAGCAATTCTCAGGGTTCAAGCGCCTGTAAACCTTAAGGCTTAAAGTGCAATGTAAGATATTACATTATATAGTACATTGTCTTCGATTTAAGGTCATTTGCTACAGAAATATTGTTTTTGCAACCTTTTTGTATATGCGCTTACGTTTCGTTAATTTCTACACATATTAGACTCGAAAAAAGGCCATTTTCAGGCATATCGATATTTACCACAGAAATACAGCATTTACATTGTGCTCACCCAATCTTGTGTAGTTCCGAGTTTATGTTTAGGAATGATAGGCCGACGCTTCCAGGATGCACCATCGTTTCTTTATCCAGCCCAGTGTGGGCTGTGGCACTGAGCAGGTGAAAAATCCTTACCCAATTACCACTCTGCCAGATGGCACAGCATGGCTTTCATTGCACTCGCTCCGGTGCTCTGCACATCAAACCACGCTTCTCTCCCTCTTTTCCTTGCTTCCTTGCCTCATCCTTCCATTTTTCCCAACTGAGTTGCGCTCCTCTACCAGAACCCTCACTGCTGCCAGAGCAAAACTATTGCTCCACATCCTATCGATTCCATGCAGTAGACACACCGAGCATTGCCTTTATGGACACACTGGGTAGTCATTGGGTGCTTGAGTTATTTCTACTTTGGTTGGACTTTTCCATTGCTCATTTTTTGAGGACCACAGAACATTGTGTTTTCTGAACTGTGCCGTGGAGCCCATAACCACCCAAGCAATAAACTTGTGCAATGTTATTGAGCGACTGAGGACAGATGAGGATGTTTGGGCACACTTTCTTTCATCATACAAAAAAGTAAAATAGTGGAGCTAGCACGTCGTCGTGAATCACAATGACCATCATTTGCTTTGGACTTTGATCGTGGTTGTCTACTGTATATATCCTGGTTTAAAGTTGAGGCTTAATCAAGCATGTAATCATCAATTACTTCCACTTAACTGAAGTTGACTTCCATTTGTCACCAGCGATACAGCCCTTCGACATGTTTGTTGCATATAAAAAACAAACAAATGCATGCATAATGCAATCAAGGAATGTTAGTGTGGAGTTGCAACCGAGAGAAGACATTTCATATTCACTGATGCACTGAATCTCAATGACGAATCAACATGTACGTAATGTGTCTTCACAAGTTTGATTATGTGTTTGAGTCATTCCTGAGAAATACTTGCAGATGCACCAGTCTTTCAGCACTGGGTGTGAAACGGTGTGGATGGCAGTGATTTCATTTCAAGGAGTCGTCATGCGGACGTCTATAAATTTGTTTAGGTGCTTATGTGTGTGAATGAATCTGTACTGTAACAAAGCATTTATTGACTACATATTGTTTGGCTGTCATGCCAAGTCCAGTTACATTTTAATAGCCTTTTAAATGCACAGTTATTACTCTGATTTGATGAGTCACATTCAAAGTTGCAAATTTGTTGAAATGTACACACCTGTGACAGCACATCATTTGAATTATATATGTTGCTTGGCAACTGTAATGAGCGTAGAGATACTTTAGGATAATGAACTGTATTTCTTGCTGAAACTAATATAAAATTATTAATAACAAAACATCGCTTCCCTAAATCCTACACACTTAAGAAAAGATTCTATCGTCACTACGTATTTGGAACCCCTAAAAGGTTCTGTATAGAAACCTTTTTTAGTGCCAAAAGGGTTCTTTCTTGTCATTATAGAACCCTTTTAACAAAAAAGGTTATTTGGAGTATACTCCAGTGAACCTTTTAGGGGTTTCACATTTTTTCCAGTGAACCTTTTAGGGGTTTCAAATACGTAGCAGCGATAGAACCTTTTAAAGTTCTATATAGAACCTTTTCTTCTAAGAGTGTAGGAACACTCATCACTGTCGTACTGAATATTGCCAAGTTTTTTTTTTTTAAATGCATTTTTAAATGGCAAACGTTGAAGATTAAGAACGAACACGTGAGTTTGAAGCAAAGTTGCTAGCAAGAAGCAAGGTGGAAAACATCTTTGTCATTTGGCAGAGCAAATTTACATGGGAAAACCGGTGAAATGCAACCTTAATGAGGGTGTCGAGAGAAGTAAATTGGTGATTGTGTGGAAATAAATGTTCTTGAACACATATGGTTTTATTTATAGATGTGTTAAATGTGTTGTGTTATTGAAGGGAGGAAAAAAGTGTTACATTTTAAGGTGTAAAATGCAAGGAAAAAGGAAAAGGGGAGGCTGAATGCTTTCTGTTTTCTATGTATTCATTATGACTGAGCAAGAGAGGTGGGGACAGTTTGATTATTTCTCTATTTTAATGTTTTGCTGTGATGTTTTTCTGTGACTACACTAATTTAATTAGTGATAATAACTAATAACTTGTACCACTATTTTTATTAGGGTACCATAGTATCGGATGCTGTATTGCAAGGATGCATGTATTGTAAACTGAATTGAACCACAATGAATTGAAATACTAGTATGATCCTTTAATATTATATAAGAGCATGATTACTATAATCATAAAGCTTGGTTCTTCAAAAAAAAAATACCACAGTATTACCAATAACCACAGTATTACCATGATGTCTAAAAGTTCTTTAGATAAACAGACAAGTTATGCTTTCACATTCATTATTATGCCAAAATCGGCAACTTAACATGCACAACCATATCTCTTTCTAATGTTATGTTTGCATAAATAATGCATGCGGATGTAGTTGACTGTACAAAGTGAGTTGACTACAAAGGAAAAGTTCAAACCAAATCGTTATTTGAGCTAACAGTGAGGTGCATATCTCAATGGTAATGACTGTAAAGCTGGAGCGGGAAGGGGCTAATGGTGTGTAATTGTTTTGTCAAACAACGGGTCAGAAGCAGAGGAAGTAGAAAAGAACAAGGAAAAGGGACACATTTGGATGAGTCTTAAAAAACACAAAGGAAAGAAAATGCCTGGGTGAATGCTATGGCTCGGATCAATAGTACAAATCAATGAGATGAGAAAGAGAAAGAAAAAGAAGGATACAACAACAATCGTGTTTTCTGTAGTTATTGGAAGCTGGTATTTGACTATATAATGGCGCGCGGTAAATACATATTGACATTAAACTTAGTTGATTTTCCATTAGATTTTCTTTTGTGTTTAATCAAAGAAAAACGAGTCACCCTTTCTCTTAGCTGTACAACACACATCCTCATGAAGAAAATAATAAAAACTGCCAGTAATTTTAAAGCTAAAGCATGTAATTTCGACACCACTAACATCACAGTTTTTATGACGTTTTTACACTGTTTTCTCCGTTTATGGTTGTATCTTTATAAGCTGTGATACAAGAATATTTATCGTCAAAAAAGAAGAAAAAGACTGCACTTGTGTTTATACGAGTGAGTTTTAATCGAGTTTTGATGTCCGAATTCTAAATTTTGTCTCACATTTAAAGATTATATTCAACAAGACATTCAAATTGCTTTCCTGTGGGTATAAAGCAATAATCATAGTAAGATTGTTTGATCCAAAGGGAAAACAATGCAATTATATTAAAATGAAGAAAAAAATGAAGAAAAAAGAGAGAACATAACACAATGAAAGGCACTATGAAAGCAAATAAACAGTTCACTGATGTTGCGTCAAACAATTAAGAGCACTTTATTGAATTGCATGACGCTTATCAGACAAATACTAATTAAAGCCTCTAAAGTAAATGCCATTTCATTTTATGATCAAAACAAGTGCTATCTATAAAGGAACAGTACAGGAAATATATGAATATGCAAAGTGCATACTAATGGAATTTAGTACAGGCTACAATGTGGAATGTAGATAATCTGCATTAGAATATTTCTGTACTTTTTTACTACAGTCTAAGCGTTTGGTTTAAGTGATTTTCAGTTTATGATACTTGCGAAGGAACACTATAAAGGAATAGTCTCTATTCTAAAGTGAATGTATGTTTTCACAAACTAGCAGTCAGAGAAATAATTAGGCCATAACCGGAAGGTCAAGGGCAAAATGTACAACATGAATGTATAATTCACTTCTTTTACAGCAAAACTGGCCGGTGGGGGAATTGTAGCAATTAACCTTCAGGAGACATTAATTCTGCTAAGAGACCACACAATTCAACCACACCTAAAGCTGATACACAGATGTGACATGCTGGAAAAGAAAAAAAAAAGAAAAAAAAAGACACAACCATACTTTTGTCTGTCTGTCTATCTATATTTCTACAATCACTCCACCAGGCCAAACCAAGAAAGAAACCAGGTTGACTGTTGAGTAGGCGCTGTGTGTGTTGGCATTTACAAGTGAACAGGTGAGTGAAAGAGAGAGAATTGAAAGTAAGATAAGAGAAGTAGAGTTCTCCGGTGTCCATGGGCTATGCTTAAGTCCCCTGCAGTCCATCTCTAGGGTAATGAAAGTGGAAAAGTTATTAACCTCGCTTTGCTGCAGGGCCACTGCCTCTCTATTTAGCCCATGCACGAAATCCCCCCCTTTTCAATTACCTCCTGCTTCTGCGGAAGATGATGAAAAACTCCTAAATTCCTCTTTGTTGCTTATAAACTACCCTGGATAAAGGACTTGAGTCTGAGAATGCAGAGTCGCATCAGCCTGGGCAGAAAAAAAAATAAAAACACTACGTGTGCTAGGAACCCTCAGGGCATTGCTCGCTCATCGGCTCACAGCTGCTCTCATTTAAACCCAGAACAAGTGTAAATAATGGACGGTTGGCTCAGGCAGGGCAGATCAGCTGGGGAAAAAGGGTGCATTTGGGAAGCAAGAAGCGATGGAAGTAATAAAGACAGGGTTTTTTTTTTTTTTTTTTGGCATATGAGCGTATTCTTTAAGGGTTACCAAAATTGAAATTGATGTCATTAATGACTCACCCTAATGTCGTTCCACACCCGTAAGACCTCCGTTCATCTTCAGAACACAGTTTAAGATATTTTATATTTTAGTCCCAGAGCATATGCGGTTTATGCACACTTTACTGTCCATGTCCAGAAAGGAAATAAAAAAATCATCAAAGTAATCCATATGTGACATCAGTTGGTTAATTAGAATCTCTTGAAGCATCGAAAATACATTTTGTCACGTGATTTCAGCAATTTGGATCGCGTGTCAAACTGCCAAACTGCTGAAATCGCGTGACATTTGCGATCGGAATCATTGATCGATTCACTGATTCATGGCCATTTGAATCTTTATTTGAGGAACACGGAAGAGAAGACAATGCTGAATAAAGTCGTATTTTTATTTATTTTTTTGGACCAAAATGTATTTCCGATGCTTCAAGAGATTCTAATCAACTAACTGATGTCACATATGGACTACTTTGAGGATCTTTTTATTCCCTTTCTGGACATGGACAGTATAGTGTCACTTAAATACGCTGTCGGACTAAATATAAAAATCTTAAACTGTGTTCTGAAGATGAACGGAGGTCTTACGGGTGTGGAACGACATTAGGGTGAGTCATTAATGACATCAATTTCATTTTTAGGTGAACTAACCCTTTAAGAGCAAGTAGCCAGCTGTTGTTTCATCACACAACTTTTGTCCCCATGGAGCTTCAAGTTTAGGCCAACTGTGTTTTTTAACACCCGGACTTATTAGTGACCAAAAAGCACAAATAATGTATTTATTAACATGACACCAGTCAAATCCTCTGTCATTAAATGCTATTAGTCATCCAGTGTAGGAAATGGCCCCAGGCCAGGATGTCTGTTGTTTATTTCATCATGTATTTTTCTTGTTTTGGAATAATTGGAGCCCTGAGCCTCTCCTATGTATACACACACATTTAGTGTAAAGAGAGTGACGTCGCATAAGGAAATTTATCGGGAGCTTGGTTTTATCGCCATGGTCGGGTATATATATAGACAGGCAACAACTTTCTCGGAGTAACAATCAAGATATTAAAGAGATCTCATTTGAGATTCTAATATCATATTAGTAACTTCAAGTTACCCTTCAAAAAATTCAGAATGCACTGTAATTAACAAGTCAGTAATAATGACATGAATTACCAAAAAAGCTAGAGAAAATTCAATAAACTTCTATATCTTTATCTGTCCGTCCACCAAGTAAATCTAGCAGCTCTCCATTTTGTACTATGTTTGCTGCCATTTTACAACACTGAGGTGAACAGACACAGACAATTGGGGTTAAAAAAGGATATCTTTCAAATAACAGGAGGGAGGACAGAGAAACAGACAGAGTGAGGGAAAAAACGACAGCAGACAGTGAAGGGTGGAAAGGGACAGGATAGGGCCAGACCCTTGGGGCTAGAGGAAAAAAAAGCTCGCTCAGAAAGATCAGAAGTGACAAGGTGAAGCAGAGCATGATGGGATACAACTCTGCCTGTGTGGTATTTTTGAGAAGAGGCTTATATAAGTGTTATGAATATAGCAAAAGATACATATAAATCTACAATACAAAGACAACATAGATGCAACAACTTTAACAGTACTTTTCTTAAAAACAAAGGCTACATTTTAAAATAACCAGTGGTGGAGTTTGAAATGACTTTAAAAAATAAATTAAAAAAAGGCAATGTTTTCTCTTATTTTGTACTGTTAACTTCCAGAATATGCGTGGTACATCACAGAAAAGAAGGAAATGACTTCACATAATTTATTACTGAGATTAGAAGGCTGTGCTGTAATGATATTCAGTCTATTTTTATTCTACTACTTCTCCACAATTTCCTGCAATTAATTCAGTACGAATTTCTAAACATAGGTAATAATGTCAGCCTTAGGATCTTTTTCCCCCCATAAACTTTATACTTTAAATTTAGGCTTGCGTTTAGGAAATTGTCATTTGAGTTGTAATTTGAGCTGAACTGACTACAATTTTCTTCACTGTTTGCAACCTCCATTCAAACAGAATTGAAATTTGGGCATTCTCAGTTTAATTAATCACAGGTTTGATAAATACGGACTGTATAAAAACCTTAATGTGTGTTCGGGCAAGCGCTAAACAGTTTATAATGTTATACAAGGGCAGAGGGGTGATTAAACAACATCAACAATGTGATTAGACTTGCAGCCAGGTGTGTGTGTGTGTGTGTGTGTGTGTGTGTGTGTGTGTGTGTGTGTGTGTGTGTGTGTGTGTGTGTGTGTGTGTGTGTGTGTGTGTGTGTGTGTGTGTGTGTGTGTGTGTGTGTGTGTGTGTGTGTGTGTGTGTGTGTGTGTGTGTTTATTAGGCCAAATTAGAGCAGCTTTTGTGTATGCATCAGCCAATAAGGGGTATTTAAAGTGTTAGTTCACGCAAAAATGAAAATTCTGTCATTAATTAATTACCCTCATGTCGTTCGACACTTGTAAGACCTCCGTTCATCTTCAGAACACAAATGAAGATATTTTTGTTGAAATCCGATGGCTCAGAAAGGTCTTGATTGACACCAATGTCTTTCCTCTCTCAAGACCCATAAAGGCAATAAAGACGTTTTTTAAAGTCGATTTCACTACAGTGATTCTACAATCATTTTTTGAAGTGATGAGAATTGATTTTCTGATTAAAAAAAACACCTAAATAACGACTTTTATAGTGATGGGCCGATTTCAAAACAACGCTCTGATCCATTATGAATCAATGTATCGATTCTTTTATTTCGGCTCACCAAAGTCACGTGACTTCTGTATCATTCTGACTCATGAATCGATACA
This sequence comes from Pseudorasbora parva, assembly GCF_024679245.1. Classification (NCBI taxonomy): domain Eukaryota; kingdom Metazoa; phylum Chordata; class Actinopteri; order Cypriniformes; family Gobionidae; genus Pseudorasbora; species Pseudorasbora parva. Next base: position 25,396,692 of record NC_090191.1, on the reverse strand, counting down.
CTGATTCGTAATGGTTCAAAACTTTGTTTTGAAATCGGTCCATCACCATATAAGTCGTTTTTAAGGTTTTTTTTGCGCAGAAAAACTATTCTCGTCGTTTCATAAAATGATTGTGGCTTTGTAACAATGTCTTTAGTGCCTTTTATGGGTGTTGAGAGAGGAAAGACATTGGTGTCAATCAAGGCCTTTCTGAGCCATCGGATTTCAACAAAAATATCTTCATTTGTGTTTTGAAGATGAACGGAGATTTTACGGGTATTGAACATCATCAGGGTGAGGAATTAGTTGCAGAATTTTCATTTTTGGGTGAACTAACCCTTTAATTATATCTCTATTTTTACATTTATCACATTATCTAACAAAAAAATAGCACTGAAAAATGTAATCTATTAATGAATGTCCATTTTTCACACTGTACATTATATCTTTGTGATGCCTGTTATTCACTAAGCATTGGGTTTCTTAATGAATTTAGAAGAATATAGAATTTCAGTATGGACCATTTAGCAATCATTTGTCATTGTACTTACATGGTAGTACTGGGTACTTTAAGGAACGTCTACCATGGTATTATGTTCTGATACTTTTTGATTAATTTTTTTGTTAGTGATAGCTCAGAATCACCGGTATAGAAAATTGCACACAGCCCATACAAAATGTTTTCCAGCAGGAGAATAAGCACGAGTACCTTTGAACCAGCAGAACATTGTGATTATCCGACTCTGTAAGGCATAAGAGATCAGATTTACACTTAGTTTGTCAACCCAAACTCAAAAAAGGCCTTTTTCTGAAATATTTTTGAAGCATTTTATGAAATTATGTTTCTATTTTACACATGAATGCTCTCTCAAGTTAAAAGAATACCCACCACACACATTCTGTATAAGCCATCAATCCTGCTGTCACCATAGCGATATGAGCACAGCAATAACAACCTGTCCAATGCAACAGCTCCAACAGTTTGCTAGTCTTTCCAGGCAATCACCTGTAGAGAAAGGAGGAGAACAGTCCCACCCGATAGAAAGTCTAATTAAACTTTCTGCAAGTTCACTCTGACTTCTCTAAACTTTGAGGTTTTGTACCTGCCTCATTCATTCGTTCTATTATTATTCCATCTGAGTGATTGACAATGGCAGTAATTACAGAGCAGGTACAATGGCAGCGACACCAGCTGTGCCGGAGTGGGCGGATCTTGCGTGCCCTGTTGCTAGAATAGAAGGAGGCTTATAGTTTGCTCGCTGTTCATCAGCACGTACCACGACCTACCACGGGCCTTCAAGACCGCCTGGGGTCATACCGACAAGAGAGATGCGATACTGACTGCACATGAACTGGTGAGCCAGGGAGAGTCTGTACGCAAGTGAGTCAGTAAATGAACAGAGGACTGAGTAAACCGAAGCGAGAGATTAGGAGGGATGGATGGGAGGATGTTTAAACAGCTAAACACACCTCACAAGCACATTTGTTCAGAGCATGCTGCAGTTGAAGGCTTCCCGTAGTCACACCTCATTCTCCACCTTCCTCGCACACTAAATTAGACACTCGCACACTGGAGTTTTCATCTTTCTCATTCTCACTCCATCTCTCACATCCTGACCTGTTATTCGCCTTCTATCTATATCCCCCATTAGTGGAGTTGTGAAAAACACTGTGTTTTTGAGCAAATCTTTTAAGTTTACTTTGATGCAGTGATTTTCCATTGCAAAGTGTTTGACTGCTTTGGTGGCTTCAGAAGACTTTGAAACGAATATGCCCCTACACTCAACAAAGTCAGTGTTTTGATTGTGAACGAGATGAGAATTGCATTCATGAACGAACAGAATGAACTGGACTATTTAATGATTAAACAAAAAGAGAAATGTTGTTCATTCAGTTCCAGATGTGAGTCTTTCCATTTAAACAATGGGTGCGTTTACATGCACGTTCTTAAGCCGATTATGCCTAATAAGCCGACAATGAACATGATTCGTTTTATCGGAGTAAGGTCATAAATGGCGTAAGCATAAACCGGTCGGGACAGGTAGTTTTTTTTGCCTCTTACCTCGATTTTGCATGGCATGTAAACGCATTAACCTGCTTTCTGTCGGCTTATTGAAGTGAGCATGTGTGATAGGTGACAGAAATGCAAACTTAGAGCAGATTTAAACGTATCCACACAGAGCGAGCTAGCGTTTTGCATGAAATAAGGACATGTATCACAAATGCAGACTCTTTTAAGACCCGGAAATTTGTAAAGATGTGTTCTCATATCATGCAGCAGAAGAGGTTAAGTCAAAACGCTTTATCTGTATCTGCATTAGAGAATAATCGTAAATCTCCCGCTGACAGCACTGTGATTTAACATCACTGACGTAACATTTGAAAAACTCAAGAGTCAGATATGGACATTATTATTTTTGACGACACTACAAGGAAATAACCCGGTTTATTAATAAAGTCATGTAAGCGCGGTTTACTTGAATTGTCAGTTTACTGGTTTCTCATATAAATGGGGAAAACTGGTTATTTCAATAAGCTGATATTTTTGAGTTATCAGCTTACTGGTGTGCATGTGAACGCACCCATTGTTTGGCTGGTGAGCTTCGACCGTAAACCGCTACTGGTAGATGTCGTAACTACACAATTAATGTGCAACAGATTCCAGATAGCATGAGTAACCCTCTCGCATCTTTTAATGTTTAGCTTCTGCCTGGCTGCCACATCCAGCTATGAGTCGAAGGGAGGCTCTGGTGGGGAACCCTGCGCCCAGCGCGGCGCCTGAGGTATTGGGCAACAGCACAGAGGCAGCAGGGCCCGGTCCCCGCGAGACCAAAGATGAGATGTTCTCCAAAGTCAAAGACAAGTTCATGAATGAACTGCACAAAATCCCACGTGAGTAAACTTTTCACATCACTCAAAGGTCTTCATTTGGTGTGTTGTATTCATTTTACATCATTTTGACATTAAAAATTAAACCCTGAATGGCATTGATTGAGACCCAGCATTGCTAGCAAGTTTGGTCAGGTCCATTTTTTATTATTTTGTTTCTTTTTTTTTTAACTTTCATTGTTCAGCCAGTACTGAAAAATAATGAGATTGAGAAACAGGCGGCCACAAAACATGTTCCTTCTCATTCTAATTGTAAATAAGCAAGTAAATGAGTTTTGTTATTTGCATGCCTTTGTTTCTCTAAGTGCCCTATGCCTCAGTCCACAACACGCTGCGGGTCTCACTATGAATCATGGAGCTGAATTCAGGCATCGTAGCAAACCATCAACCAATTCACTGTATGTTTAGTCATATTTTCAAGTAAACATGCTGAAACATCTGCAATTGTTTGTGTGTGGGTGTTTCTTTAGCTAGGTGCGTCAATGTCAATTAGATACTTGGGTATCAAGGTCACATTATAACTTAAATAATGTCTTGAGCTGAAATATGATGCCATACCAAAGCAAATAGTTTAACTATAAACACACACGTGACCAAAGCACTTTCAAACAAGGTTATTATAGTTGAAAAAAATCCATAACAAAGCCAAAAACTTTGTTTGTTAACTCATTTACATAATTTATTTACATTTGACAACCACCACTGTATAGTGCTAAAGTAACTCATATATGTAGCAGAGGTGAGGGCAGTGCCCGGATCTGAGATGTATTTGTGTCATATCCTACACCTACAGTACCTTACTATAGGTGTCTTGTGATTTTGCCCATCTCTCTATCCCTCATACTCGCTTTCACACATGCAACTTCTCGCTCTCACTTTCTCTCACACTCTCGCACACTTTCAATTCCACCCTTGCTTTCGCACTTGGAGACACATTCACCACATTAATTATCACTTTGCCTTCCTGCAGACAACTGTAAAATAAAGGGTTGCCGCATTTGACTCAGACAGATATGCCCCTTCTGAGATTCAGCCAGAAAAAGACACTCCATTACTGTCTTAAATTACTGTTTTAGCCGCCTCCCTCCATCACACACCCGTCTCTGTGCCAACGGGTGCCAGGGCTGATGAATGTCTTGGGAGAAGGGTGCTGTATTGACCGGGGCGTCCAGGATCCCTGACGGACCTGCATTAGTGATGAATGGGCGAGTCCAGATGCAGAATACTTGAGCTGTTCCTCACCAATATAATCCACTGCATGGTGCAGGTGCTCCCTGTAAAATTAAGACCCATGGACCTGTCACAATCTGCCGTCTAGCATGGCAAAAACAGAGGGACACGGACAGATGCTGCGTATTGATGGAAAAATATATGCTTCACTCTAACTCTTCTGCCTTTCTGTCATAGCACTATGTAGACAAACACTGTTTAAGATCTCTATGCCACAGCTGAGTGCTTCTCAAGCACTTTTGGTTTTTTTAAAAGTAGATTTCTTAACAAACTTTTCACTGGTTTAGTGCTGCGACCCCCCCCCCCCCCCCAGGTGGAATTGGGGGTGGTGGTGGGGGGGGGGGGCACTACCTCTTCAGTGTTATGCAATACCCCACTATGAAATTATTTGTGGCTAATTTAAGCCGTTATATGGTGCAGTTAAAGAATCGAGTATTTCATAAAAATATTTCTGAATTAATTGTTTCTAGTGGAGAAACATGTTTCTGTAAGCTTGAAAGATTGACTAAGTTTGTGAAAAGGCTGCCAGTGCCAGGTAAACATAAAGCAATACAATAAATCTACTTCATAACCACCAAAACAACATGCGGCACAACGAGGTGTGACATGCAAATTGAAGCCATTATAATCAGTGATGCTGTCTACACTACGACAGTAAACTGATTCCCCTTTCTATTTCTGATGTACTCCAAGCGCTCGTGTAACTTTTGACACAAAGGACAAATGGATCTGCAAAGAAAATGTGACAAGGAATATCTTACCCTTATATTCACCAGTACACTGGAGGGTAATGAAGAGAGACCACTGTTGACCCGTCAAGAAAGACGACTTTGTCTCCTGTAGAATTCAACCAATCCAATGACGACTTTGACCATTTTGTGTGCCTTATGTATGAGACGTTCAGCCAACAGTCTGTAGGCATGAGGTCCGAGGCTGAGACCATGGGCTTGAAAATATTTTTCTCTAAAAAAAGGGTCTCGTTGAAAGCTTGGGAACCACAGCATAGTTATTTAATTTGCTTATAATAAATGTCCAAAGCTGGACATACATGCGGCATGATAGATTATTTCTGTTTTTGTACTTTTCTGAAAGTAATGATCTGTTGCTTTGAATAGAATTTGGTAATAAAAATGCATTTTCCTTATGCTAAGTTAAAAAGATTTTTTTTTGCATATGACAAAAATACAAATTTCTAGAAAGTGACACAATAAAAATATAAAATAATTGATTATTTCTTTATAATAATAAAAAAAACTTTATTAGGAGGAAAATTGTTGGTTGTGAGGGTAATTACTCCACATTTGTTAGACAGCCAAAACATTTTTTTTTTTTTTCATTTTCAGACTGAACATCTTACATAATAATAATAATTATTATTATTGCTTTTATAATGGATTTGAACATTTTAATAATGAAAGTCTGGGTCTGCAACAAGGATACATGAAAGTCTATACATGAAAGGCATTTGTAATGATTATTCAAAACATGTCAAAAATATTAAATGAAAATATGTAACAATAATTATTTTAGATCAGTTTGAACAAAAATCAAAAATGCCTGAAGTGAAAGACAAACCCAGTTACTCCCTGATACTTCAGTAAATGTAAATGAACGGACTGTTTGTTTTTCTACCGATTTGTTCGAAGTCTCAGATGGTGACACATATTCAAAAAGGTTTATCCATAACCTGTGATAACTAACATTCCCTCAACCCTCACGGTCACACAACATCACATCCGTTCTACGGAACCCGTCACAAACGGTCCTGCGTGTAGAATCACTCCGACAGGTAGCTCTCAGTACGCCACACTCATTTTGTCATGGCTCTCTTCGAGAACGTTAAAGCTTTGGGGCCGGTTGACAGGTTCAACAGTTTGAACCCGACCATCTTGGCTCGGGAAAGGTCTCTGCACTGCTGCGGTTACACAGCTTTGTTGACTCGGAGCAACAAAAGACAATGACTGTAACGCAACAGCTCTGGTTTTTCTCCCAACGCTCCACTGCTCAAGCTCAAGGCGTCTGTTTTCGATGATAATTAACCTCACCGCACAGAGACAGTTTGAGTTTTATTCAGCTCCGCCACAATTACTATGAATAATGAACACACGCCATCCAGCCTCCGAAACACTCTTGCACGCTGGGTACTCTTATGCCCAACACAATGCCGCTTGATCTCAGCAAATTTTTTGGAGGTTCTATTAAACACCATAATCAATGTTCTTTTCTTACTTGGTAATATGCAAACTTAACTGGGAACATGTGCTTTGAACATGCACTACAAATGAATGGGGTACAATTTTATAAATTGCCATTATTATAAGACATTTACATGTATTTGCATTTTAATTTGATCACAACCATTAAAAGCTTTGTCCGTCTTGTGAATTGTAACATTGTACACTGATTGGCTCTGTTTCAAACCCTAGTGTGCTGCCTAGGAACGAAAGCATTTTTAGGCATTTTTCAAATCAACATTTCCCTCAGTTCATACCAATGCATTATGAGTGAATGTTAAAGGGGTCATATAACGTTACACACACTTTTACAAGCGGATTGTATGAAATGTGTTATGGCAGTGCCTGTACACAACCATCCTATAATGATAAAAATGCATCCAGTGTTTTTCCTTGTCTCACATCAAGCCGTCTAACCGCGTGACGCCACACGGTCGTACGCCCCTCCCACAACTGTTGATTGACAGCAGCGTTTCAACACAGACCCGCCCTGAGCGAGCTTCCATCATAGTCCGCCGTTGTTGATACACTGGAGCAGAATGGCGTCTAAGCGATTGTGGTGTCCTGTTCTTGGGTGTAATAACGAACACGGCAGTCTTTTTGATGTTCCTAAATTCGAACTGCTGAAGACGCAGTAGCTGAGTTTTGTTTTCGAAGGGAACATTCCACCGATCAACGTCAATGCTTTCATCTTTGTGCGAACCGCGCAAATCATTTCTCACCAGACTGCTTTATAAACGGGGGTCAGTATAAAGCAGGTTTTGTTAAGAAGCTACTCCTGAAAAAAAGATCAGTACCAACTATTCGTGTTCCTGCTGCACCTCCAGAAGAAGCGCGTGTAACGTTTCACACGCTTGCACGCTTCACAATGAATGCTGCTAAAGTTTGCGGGGTAAGTTAAATTACGCCATGCTTTCTATGTATGACGTTCTCAATATAATTCATAATCCCATGTTTATAATGAACAACGCGTTATAGTTATTGTGTTATTACAAACTATCTACGCTGGTGATAAAGTTAACGTGGTAACATTACACTAGGTTTACACTCTTAGAAGAAAAGGTTCTATATAGAACTTTAAAGGTTCTATCGCCGCTATGTATTTGAAACCCCTAAAAGGTTCACTGCAAAAAAGGATTTTCTTATTTAGTATTTTTGTCTTGTTTTTAGTCCAAACATCAAAAAATTCTTAAAACAAGAAGTATTTACTAGACAAGCAAAAGAAATTGTCTTGTTTTGGGAAAAAATAACTTAAAATTACGAGAGTTTTTAAAATAAGCACAATATTCTGCCAGTGGGGTAAGATAATAATGGGGCAAAATAATCATAAAACAACATTATTTTACTTACCCCATTGGTAGATTATTTGGCTTATTTTAGGCAAAAAGTCTCTTAATTTGTTGTTATTTTTTCCGAAAACAAGACAATTTTTACTTGTCTAGTAATTGTTTCTTAATGTAAGAATTTTTAGATATTTAGACTAGAGGCAAGACAAAAATACTAAATAAGAAATGTATTTTTTGCAGTGTTCTTGTCATTATAGAACCTTTCTCTCTAGGTACATATATACCTATTTGATTATAGATTAAAGGGGCGGGGTGAGCAAAGCTCATTATCATTTAAAGTTGTATGCACTGAAATGACTTGGTGAAAACAGAGCTGTTTTTGACCAGGTAAAATGATTGTTTACTTACAATACTAAGGAGAATTTTTAATTAAAGTCTATTACAAATTTTTCATTTAGACACTAAAGAATCATATTAACTTGCACAAAAGGCATTATATGACCCCTTTAAGAATATCATTACATCACAATTTGCAAATTATTTTATCCAAACCTACTTACAGTAAATGTTTAACATATACATTTTATCAGTATGTATGTACTTCCTAGGATCTTATGACCATGGCTGCTCTACTGTCATGCTTTACTAGTCGAGCTACAGAAATGCTAAGACATGACAAGTTATGAGATTCAATGTATGTTTATGAAGTGTGATGTGAATTAGTTGTTTAGCAGGACTGTGTTGTTTGCCAGTGTGTAGAAAGCCTCAGTCATAGTCAGCAACAGGAGGCGAACTGGAGCTAGGTGCCAAACGCATCACAGCCAACAGCCTGGCAGATGGAGCAGTTAGCCCTCCCATTCTGCTGACCTTCGACCTAATCCTATCTCCCTTTCTTCCCCTCTCCCTGCTGCCCCCAAGACCGCCCCAGATGACATCTGAAGGTTACCAGGCTTGTCAACCCTGCTCCTCGAAATTGAATTATGTAAACAAACAAAAATAAATCCCCAGCCTCTCCGTCTGCCTGCTTCACATTATAAAGCCTTTTGGAGGAAGAGATAATCTCATTTAAAACAAGTTAAAACTGCATTAGTAGTAAACAAACATTAGAAAAGACACATTTTGCCCCTGCAGTGTAAGAGAAGCTACGAGACATTTAGAGACATTTGTATTACAAAAGATTTGTGTCTCAAATTAAAGCTGTTCTTACATTTATCAAATAACCCTACATTTTTTTACCACAGTTTACACAAACATTTTAAGCAGCACAACTCTTTTCAACACTTATAAATGCTTCTTGAGCAGCAAATTGAAATTATTAGAATGATTTCTGAAGGATCATGTGACCCTGAAGACTGGAGTTTAAAAAAAAATCAGCGTTGCCATCACATGAATAAATTCCATTTATTACCAAATATATGTTTTACTGTATCTATGATCGATTAAATTCAGCTTAGAGACATCTGTAAAAACTTAATACATATATATAATACATATATATATATATATATATATATATATATATATATATATATTATTGACCCTAAAATGTTGAATGGTAGCGTACAAATGAGTAAATAGAGGGAATGTTCATTGGGTGAACAAAATGTGACAAAACGTAGTTGCACCCATAGACCATGACGTCACCCATAGGATTCTGAAGAGCAGTTTTTAAGCATAAATTAGGGTCGAGCTGGCCGTCGCCATTTTGTCAGCACGTCATCGCACGTAACTCCCGGATAACTGACAATGGGCAAAGAGGCGGGATGTGGGCGAAGCTGAGGTGACGCGATGACTAACAGACAGCTGACTAATGGCTATCCCGTCACTCAAAGTGGCCACGCTCTTAATTATGTAGAACTTAAAGGCTTTATATAATGTAAACGTATAAGTTATTTTAAAAAAATGCACCCCCTCATAGTTGTCATGAAGGGCAAAATTAGCTGTTTAGACCAAAACCACAATTTATACCAGGCTGTAAACATGTTTTTTTCTGCTGTAAAGATGGGCATTTTAACATGGGGCTCAATGTGATTCTGCTCCCTTCTGGAGCCTGTCCCTAGTGGCCAGTCGATGAATTGCAGTTTAAGTCACTTACGTATTGCCTTCAAGAGAGGCCGCAGGAGGTTGCAGCTTGGTAGCAAAGAAGTGAGATGCTGTCTTCCTAGACTGAAACCTGTAGTAAAGTTTGTTTCTTTCAGTTAGTTATTCCCCTCTGTCTCACTAAACACATTTCCTTGACAAATGGGATGACAGACATCTGATTAGCAGTCAGCAGATGAGAAAGGACAAATGAGATGGAGAATGAGGGTTTTCGTTTGTTTGTTGTCCCTCATAGCTGTCGTCCCTGATATTTTGAGCACCACAATCAATGTTATTATCAGTTTTCAATCAGAGTCTGATCATTGGTGTCCCTCGCCATCCGAACGCGTCGTACATCACAGACCAAATAACGGCTACGTCTGTAATAACAAAAGATATGATATGATCTGATCTGAATGCTGTTGACAGAGGATATGAGAGGGTGGATATTAATCTGCTCGCAATATCACATGAACTGTTATCACTCTTGTCTTTCTTTTTCCCTTCAAATATTTTCTTATGTGAGCCTCGTGGTTTGTTTTTGAGGGTCAGTGAATCATACGGTATGGCTTGACTATTCAGCGATGGTACAAAAACTTGAAGAAGTTCACACTTTTTGGCCTCTGCCAAACCCAACAAACAAACAAAAATGTGGAATCAGTTATCCTACTAGCGGCCACTCGCCTACTTTAAAAAAAATCTGTCACGACTAGGTGAATATTACAGTACCTAATTAATATTCATGAACCAGGCTCCTTTTTCAGATTGTTCCTTCACCTATGAAACTTTACTAAATGGATATTGAAATTGCCGCCCATCTGCTGGACTGTAACGTAACCACATGGCATGATAAATTACTTCCAAGTAATTTTCCTTAATGCAGGGAGTATATTTGGAAGTGCAACATGGTTGTCTTTCTCTCATGCTGTATAACATGCTCTAGTACCAGGGTTAATTGACCAACGGTGTGCTGTCAAAACACATTAGTTTGGGTTGCCAGTGTGTGCTGAATTACACCGATGGATCATTTTCCCCCCACTTGGCCCGTGCGCTCACTAGCGCTCACAATCATGACGCACTCTCAATCAAATCACGCCTGTTAAGACATCAAGTTTCTCATTCCGATTTGGTGTGTTAACAAGTGTGAGAGTGGGTAACTCGACCCTGCGGCATGCCGCCTGGGGATACTAGATCATGTTACTGTTAGCTTCGTGTTAGCAGGCAACACAACCTCGCTGGTCGGAGACTCTCACATTTCATTCTGATCAGACAAATAGCGGGATAATGAACCCTGGGCTGCCTAAAGAGATTCCCAGCATGGTGCCACAACTGCCGATGACCAGTTTACATTTGTGACCCTGGACCACAAAACCATAAGTTACACGGGTATATTTTTGGCAATAGCCAATAATACAATGTATGGGTCAACATTATCTATTTTTCTTTTATGCCAAAAAATCATTAGGATATTATGTAAAGATCATGTTTGTTGAAAACATTTTGTAAATATCCTATCGTAAATATGTAATAATTTGTATTATTTGTTGTTTTCATTTGGACAACTATAAAGGCAATTTTCTCAATATTATTTTTTTTTGTACCCTCAGATTCCAGATTTTCAAATAGTTGTATCTCAGCCAAATAATTGTCCTAACAAACCATACATCAATGGAAGGCTTATTTTTTCAGATAATGCTTAAATCTCAATGTCCAAAAATTGACTCTTATGACTCAATTTTGTGGTCCAGGGTCACATTAATTTTTGTTATCTATAAATGTGTTATCTTTTTTTTTTTAGCTTGGGTGAATGTTATGAAAACATGTCTAAGTTGCCCTACACCCTGCAAAAAATATATAAAACGATATCATCAAACTTAAACTTATTTATAATTAATTATGATAAATAAGCACAACTTTCAAAAATCTGATTTTTAAAAAATCTGATTGCCTACATAAATACTTCACTGTTTACATATTATAATATATATAATGAGAATTTAATAATATAATCAACCTTTATCCGCTTCAGCTCTGCAGCATATTTTTAATGATTATGATTACAATATCGGGTGGGGCGCAGAGTTGAATGGGTTAGGCATTATAATGAGAAATGTAAAGTAATTGTACTTAATTGTCCTAAAAATGATGCTAGAGTGCAAAATATAATTAAATTGGTGTTTTTCTTTTTCTTTCAGGTCAAATATGAAATGGAAATGTTCTTGACAGGTTTTGAGAGATTCGCCCTGCAAAAATTATGCAAACTTTATTTGCATAATAAAAAATCTTAATATCCCTAGCTGCAGACTAGATATCAAATTCTGTCTAAAAGTTTTGGTATGTGGCTAAAGAATTCTGCAAGGATAAAGTACAATCGTGTACATGCAATACATCATATGCATGTTTTCCTGTGCCATGGTTATAAATGAAGTAGCCCATCTATTGCAGGCATGCAGTGCAAAGTATGCGATAAGATTCTTCTATAAATCTAAGATGCCAATCTCAGAGTCATTATTGTCTCGACTCCCTGGCATGGCTTCCTAGAGCAGCTTGGTGAGATTTTTGGTGTGAGCCCAGTCTGATGCTGTATACTTTTGTTACGGAAAAGGTGGGGAGCGAATGAGTGCACTCAGGATCTTATTCACATACCTGATTGGATGAGGTCGGGCCAGAAGGACTCTCACGTCCTTGAAAGCAGTAGCAAGATGGCAGACTTTCTTTGGCATCCACCTCTAGACGTGTCATTGTTCTAAGCCGTGTTTGGTTTTGAATTGTGCACCACAGCTCTGCTGAATTGGAATAATGTTCCTCTCCGATTGGCTGTGCAGTCACGGAGTCCAGCTACAGAACCTCATTTTGTGCTTCCTCCCAAGAGTTTGTGTGTGCATGTGCATGGCAGAACGAGAGATAGCTGCTTGAAGTTGAAGAGCACATGCTTGCTCTGCAATCCCAAAGGACAATAGACACTTACACAATTGAGTTAATTAGAAAATGTTTCTATTGCTTTCTGGGTCTCTGGTTCTTTTAATTAAGAAACACAAAAGTGTCTTTCAGAATAGGACATTTGCTAGATGAAGAAGATAAGCACTCTGATTTATTGCATTGGACGGCTAAACATTAGACTTATTTGCATCTATTAGTGCTCAGCCAATGTAATTTCACATCTAAACAACTAAGCTTGATATGAGAAGTATTTTATTTGGGGGGTTTTTTTTCTACCGTGATAAAAGTAATCGAATTGCTACAGCAGACTGTGTGATTAAAAATACAGCTAATGTACTCATAGCAGTCAATTTACTCAGACTCAAGCTGTGTTTGTTGTATTAAACATCATTTTTTTCATAAGCTTTCATTAAAAAGTGTCAGAATTGCTCAGTGTCTGCCGGAGCACTAAATGGTTCTCATCATCAACCTTTGCAGACCTTTAATATAAGCTTGCCGCTGTCATGCGAGATTCTGTCCCTTCGCAGTACCTCGTGCTACTTGGACCCAAGAGGTTTTTAATCTTATTTTCACAGTATCTTCACCTAGATAATGAAAACATCCAGTTACATATGAATCATGTTTAATTGTATGATTTACACAGCTTGAATATACAATATTTTAATTGTATCAACCATTTATTTTTAACATAAGAGTTATTTTAGCTGTTCTTTCGGCTTTTTAATGCTGCAAACTGTTCATTCTTATAATATTATTTTAATCGATTATCGTATTTAAAAACACTAGCTTGTAGCACAAATATTTTTACTGCATACTGCACTTTTTTATTAGTTTTTTATCAGTTATTTATAGTTAACAATGGATCAAATTGTGCACAAAAAAGTACTTTTGTGTTGCAAAATAAGGTGGATATAATACACCAATATTGTCATTTACACTTTATTGCCAAAAGTTTTGGGACACCTGCCTTTCCATGTATTGTATATGAATTTTAATGACACCCCATTCTTAATCTGTAGGGTTTCATTTGGAGATGACCCATCCTCCTGCATCTTTAACAGCTTCATCTCTTCTGTGAAGGCTTTCCTCAAATTTTTGGAGTGTGCTTATGGACATTTTTGACCATTCTTCTAGAAGTGCATTTGTGAGGTCAGGCTCTGATGTTGAACGAGAAGGCCTGACTCGCAATCTCTGCTCTGCTCTATTGAGTCAGTCAGGAGACACTTGGTAACTTGCACACTGAGTGCCTTAGCATGCGCTGACCCCGCATGTGATTTTACGTGTCCTACCGCTTCGTGGCTGAGTTAATGTTTTTCCCAATTGCTTACACTTTGTTTTAACAATACTAACGGCTTGCAGACACTACTAACAGGAATATTTAGTAGTGAGGAAATTTCATGAATGGACTTATTGCACAGGTGGTAACCTATCACGATACCACGCTTGAACTCACTGAGATCCTGAGAGCATTATTAATTCATTATTCTTTGACTTATTTGACTTATTTCAGCTTAAAAGTGAAAGTTTGTAATCCATTGTGTAAATCTTTGTGTCTACATTGTTGTGTTGCATCATTCACACATATCTTGGCGAAATCTGCGACTTGTGGAATGACAGATTTCCCAAGTTGGAAATCTGATTTCACATGGCATTCAATAAGATATTGAAGGAAATGCAGAAATATAATCTTGCATGACTTAGCTGTTGAGACAAATCTAATAATGATAGTACTCAAAGAGAAGAGATGAGCACCGGCTGGTCTAAACCCAGGATGACTAGTCCCAAGTGGCAGGGCTTGTGCTAGAGAAGACTTAGAAATGAATGGGGCTCTTTATTTCTCAAGTGGACTGATATTCAGGTCAGTGGTGGAGAAAAGAGCGTGGGCTGGAGAGCATGTTTTTACAGGTATGAATCAGGGGTCTGATGCTAGACAGGTGCAATTATGGTCTAAACCACAAGCTTTCAAAGAAGATGGGGCAACTGACCAATAAGACTAGCCTTTAAGATAGCTGACAGATTCTCCTCTGTTTGGAAAGGGTTGAAATGACAGGGTTTTGGGAAAAAAGCTTTTTGAAAGCCAGGTGAGAGTTTTTGTTGTGGTTTGTTCATTTTTTTCATGTTCTTTTTTTGTTTCGTTTACAAGTTGCACACTATGTCAAAATATTATGTTAAACAAGCAAAACACATTTACTCAGCTGCTCGAGATATTGAACCAATCAATGGTTTTAAAGTAGCAATATTTTGGCATATCTGAAATAAGTGTACTAGAGCATTAGGGATCCCAGTTAACTGCTCTTAGTTTAAATTACAATATCTGGGGAGGTATCAGATATCTGTCCATAAGCTAAGCTTTGTATTGTTGTATATTTTTTGTTGTTTTTTGTTTAGTTTCTTTTGTTTCGATTGAATGTACTGAAGCAGTCCAGTGAAGGGTGTTATGCTATGAAGGAAAAAACAAAGGAAAAAAGCAGAGGATTGTCACCTCCATTACCCCACAGCGAAGTCGAGGCCGTGGGCTGATGATCCCAAAGTTACTTTAGACTATCACTCACTGTTTTTCCTCAGAGGAGAGTGCTTATCGATTTTGTCAACAGCCAATTGATTTTTCTTTCGCTCTCTCTCACACACACACACTTTTTATCTTCCCTGTTCTCTCTCCCTTAAGACTTGGGTTTGGGAAATGTGTCCTGTGGTAGCAATTCTAACACTCCTGGGAGATGCAGCATTTATTTTAATGATTCTCTACTGCCAAATCAAATATAGTCTTCAAACCATGATAAGAGAAACAAAAGATTCAAGTTTATGAATCAATATGATGAAGAGTTAGATTCAGGATATTAGACGTGTTCTAAATGCCAACTGTTCTCGACTGTTCTCGTTTAATTTGAAATATAAAATGGATGAATCTCATAAAAAAAACAAATCACATTTTATCCAAAATGCAAAGAAAAGATAAATATGTCACCTCTTTATCTCTCGTTAATACATTTCATATAAAGCCTATTTTAGATATCCACTATAATTTCTTTTTCCTTTTTTCCAATTTTGCAGTGAAATATATCGACAGGTTTCAAAATATGTACCATAACATGAGTGCCTGCATGTTTCCCAGATGATGAATATAAGATGTCTTTCATTCACTAGAGACTGCCATTATTATTACAGTCCTTGACCCGGCGTTGTCCCAAAGCGAATCAAGCCCATTCAAACCTGGAGTGGAAAAATCGGCTTCTTTTCTGGAAAAATCTGCTTCCCTGAAAGTTGCCATTCGGTCGCCAGGTGTTTGTTGTGTTGTGCGGAAAGGCCGTAATTACTGTATGAGTCTCTGAATGCAGGATTCTTCCACCACATCTGTCTACCAATTATTCCCAGCAAATGTCGGTTTCGGGGAGGAAGCTTCTATTGAGTCTCGAAAACTGACATTCTTGTATCTAGTGCTCGCGCTCTGTTGACGCATGCAGTTTTAGCCCTGCTGTATAGAGGCGTCGCTCTTTCTCTTGGCAGGAGGCTGTTAATCTTGTCGAAAAGCTGAGAAGCTCAATTGTCCTCCCCTGACAGCGCACGCTGGAGTTCGGGAGCTGTATTTATAAAGTCATGACCAGAAGAGGAAATACTATTTTAGGTCCGTCAGTATGCTGTATGGATGTAAATTGCTCACAAATAGTTTTTTTAGAGGCTAAGCAATTTGGTCAGTGTGCATAAATTCTTGTTCATTACGTACAAATCTTATTAAACTACATCGTTTTTTCAGAGTATACTTTCCGTTAATTTAGTTCCACGCTGTCCATGACAATCAAATAAATGATGTGAGTGCTTTAACAATGTTAGTCTCAAATCATCCAACAGCTCCTGTTTTCAGCTAAATTGGCTGATTACTCTCACTAAAGCGTTGCAACATCTCTGTCCGAGCGGCGATCGTTAATCCTGTGTGGCCGGCAGACATGAAGGACTCTAGCAATTGATCAAAGAGTGTCAACCAACAGACTCAAACTTTTCCCTTCTAGCATGTTCCCTGTCTTTGTTGCTCTGGTAAGATATTGAACCGTAAAGAAACATGGCTATTTGGAACCAGGTCGGCTTAGTCCAGTCATGCAAGTACAGCTTTTGTTTACATAAATGATGAAAGTTAAATAAAGAAATAGTTCACCTCACATTTAAAATTATGTGAAGTTCTTTTCGTTAGAAACCCATATGTTTTTTTTAATATTTTGAGTAGAATTAAAAACAAAACATATAATTTACGTCTGTGCCGGTTTTTATGTGTTCACAGAGGCACTACACAGCATCCGATAGTGCAAAAGTGCCAATATTTGAAGAAATGCTGATTTATTCTCACAAAATTCTCAGCAAAATATTTCATCATTCAGAATATAATTCATATTCATTTCCCACTGAATTATGCAACCTGAAGAGCTGAAAGAGTGTTCCGATCGCGCTCTGTCTCTCCTGTTACTGGTTTGCGACTCATCCAGTGCTCATTCAGCCTAGAGCTGTCAATCATCTTACATGACCATAATTCCTGCCCTTCTGGATGACGCTGTCCTGTACAGTTTCTAGTTCTGAGCTCCTTGAAAAAAACAAACCCAGAAACATTTCTACACATGAAACAAGAAGCTAATAAACACATGATTACAATAGTATATTGGTTGTGTGATTTTCATATCAATAAAGGGTGTTTACATTATAAATGCTAAGCAGATGTAGCGATTAGCTGCATATAAAAGGCTATACATAACACATTTCAGCATAATTATATGACTAACATCCATATTAGATCATTGAGTGAGAACAATGAATTAGTGGAGTTCGTCTCGCCAGACAATAGACTGCAAGTGCAAGTGTTTACAGGGAAATAAAACATTTTATTAATCCCTTATCAGCCTTCTCTAAAAACTCAGATGAGATTGTCTTACAAAATGTTTTGCTAAATTCTTAGTTTCAGAGATGTCATCTTTATGATTACATATGAATTAAGCATGGGCAGACTTGTGGCTTCAGCTTCATTGAGTTTCTACATCTCACAGAATTTTATACATTTAAAAAAATGTTTGTGCTTCTACAGTATATCTCAATATTAATTACAGTCCAAGTAATTTTGAGTCTTATACTGTTAGCTTCCAAGTGTTGGCTTTCTAAATGTATGTTGGTAATGTGTCATTTCAGAATGACTTTTGACCAGCAACCTTTTTATTTTAGGTTTATAATTTATGCCCCAATTGCCAAAATCGGGGTGTGCAGTAAGGGGTTAAATTTTGGTCTATTCCTAAACAAAAAAAACCTATTGAATGGCTTCAGAAGATTTGAAGTGTAGTGAATATGTACAATAAGCTTTCTCTGTTTTTGTCTGCACAGTGCCATCATGGGCCATAGTCGCCATCGCATTCGTTGCTGTTGTACTAGTTGTTTCCTGCTGCTTCTGCATCTGCAAAAAGTGGATATTCAAGAAGAAGAACAAGAAAAAGGGCAAAGACAAGGGCAAGAATGCCATCAACATGAAGGACGTCACAGACGGTGTCAAAACCGAGGTAAAAACATTTTGTTACTACTTTCGGATTAGCCTTGTTCTTTAGTCATCAGCAGTTGCATGAAATAATTATTTCCCCAAAGTATTATTGTATTAATGCATGATGCCAATTAAGAATATCCATAAGACAACTCAATCTAGACCGAGTCATCTTTTGATGATGTTGTTTCACAGCTGACTTTAATTGCAGGACTGCAAACCTGGGCATGTTAACGGTTCATTAAAGTATTGAGTTTTTTTTCTTTCTGTTTTTCTTGCATTTAGCTTAATTCACAGTTTTTGTAATGCTGCATATGGTTAACTGTTTTATGAAGTGGTATCAACCCAGAGAAATGACAGTAGATAATGAAAACACAATAGGAGAAAGAATATTAATGCAGCTCGCTTTTTCCTACACACACACAAATTATATGGAACACTGGCACTTTAACCCTAGTTAGCATGCTAATTGCATTAACAAGCTCGCAATAGTACACTTCTAACAGAATAATTGACAAAGTCAGCTTAATTCACGGTGTAAGGACACTGGCTTTGAGATCATGCCAAGACCACTCAGATCCCAAATTAGAGACATTGATTTTCGAGCACAAAGCACAGTGAAGAGGAACAGACAGAGATAATTAACAACACTCTTTAAAAAACCCAGTATGCCATTCCAGAATGTCACAGCTTATCAACGTCAAACCACATGCGAAACACTTGTTGGTAAAAAGCAGATATACAATAGCTGCTATATGATGTTAACACACCAACATTGTGTATTAGTACATTCAAATTCCCTTGATATACATAGTAATAAATATTTTGAAACAACCCTGCTGAATACAACAACTTAAACCCACCTAAGTTGGTTTGCTGGTCTCCCAGTCTGGCCAAGCTGGTTAGGCTGGTCTCTTTGATGGTTTTAGACCAGCTGAAGACCATCTTAGCCAGGTTGGACTACCAGCTAAGCCAAACAAACCAACTTAAGCTGATTTAACCTGTTGTTTTTAGCAGGGAAACACCCATATATAGTAACTAATACCTGTGCTAATTGGCTAAATATTAAAGGTCAATGTATCTTCACTCTTATTTAGCCAATTAGCACAGATATTAGAACGATACACACTAATCCAGCACAATATGCCAGTGGACAATGTCCTGCACAACATACATCTTTGTTGTATTGTAAGCAGAAGGAGCTTTGAGCTTCTCAGCAGTCATTTCTCCTGGTGTGCCCAGAATCATGTGGTCGCCTTTGTGTGTGGTTGTTTTAATTTGTGTCTCTTCCTTCCATGTCCTCCTTATCTATGTTTTGTCTGATGACTTTACGGGATTGCCACTGGCGGTAGGTTCCCAATTGCTGTTGGATCTTCTATAGCCTGCTGCAATGACTTTTGATAGCCTCTTGAAAACAGGTTTACTCTAGTAGAGTAACATATATGTAACTATGCATACAGTACATGTATATCTACAATATATATGTGTGTAAGTCTACATATACACATATATATAAAGAGAAAAAAATGCACTTGGGTACGCTTCAGCAAGGTTGAACCACATTGATTTCTAATTGTAAACATGCTTCTGATTTGAGGTTCAAAAAAATGGAAATTACTTGAGTGAAATGACTCATTTAAAACAAAGTTAAATGGCTGAGAAAACTGTCAAAGTACGATTGCTAGAGTGCTAGCGATGCGTTCGGCTTGTTTGACTGCCCTTGGCAAAATTATCAGTACTCATCTGATCCACTTAAACCTAAAATTGAAAAATGTCCTGAAGGAGAACAGCACCCATCTCATTAGCAGGACAAATTTGTTCAAGAAGCAATTTTCAGACACGATGACCAGACTGATCTTTAATTGGCTGACATGTTTTTGAAACATCATATTTGCCATTCAGATGGAAAGGGTATCAATAAAGGACACTCACAGCTGCAAAAATACCAACTAGTGTTAATCATTTTACAGTTCCAAAACATAATAATTTAAGGGGATATTTCAGCCAAAAATTAAAAATACGTCTTAATTTACTCACCATGATGTGGTTCAGACTTTCTTTTCTTTCCTGGAACAGAAAATGAGATGTTTAACAGAATGTCCAGCTGATGTTTTCCATACAATGAAAGTGAATGGTGACCACATAATATGTCAAGCAAGATTTTCAAAAAAAAAAAAAAAAAAGTTTCTTCTTACTAGTCTTATCTCCATCCACTTTCACTATTGCAGACCCTGCTAAACATCTCCTTTTGTGTTCTGCTATCATACGGGTTTGGAGCAACAACACAAGGGGGTGTATAAATTATTTCTGGATTGAACTATGCCTTTAAATTTAACAAGCACCTCAAAAAGCTTGTTGAATTGAAGTGCACAAGTGCTTGCGAGACTAGTCTGGTCCTCAGAAGAATATAACACAGTCATGAAATCAATTTTGTTCAGCCTTTTGCTTTCACACTTGTAACCGAACAACTAATAAGACAGGCCCTGTACACATTATGATCCCTCCCACCAACACCTTCTGCTGGCATGATGCTTACAGCTTCCATGAGCGTGGTGGTTATCACCAATATCTAAGGGTCATGACAACGCCACTATGTGTTGAAGATCACGTCACAGAGAATGAGGGTCACTATACGAGCACTCTTCTTGAGAACGTGAATGCCCTGCATGCTTTACTGATGAGCAAGACTGCCCTTTCAGAAGGCAACTATTTCACAGTGAATGAACTGAGAGCTGAGTTTGCCTCGACAATCGCATGCTTTCCAGCGACGACAAACCTCCCTCGACATCTCCTTAACACACCGTCTTAGGCTCAGGCTAGCTAGGGAGCTGCTGCCACACCATCCACAACATTTCCCCACTGATTTGTTGATGCCAGAGATTGTTCTGCCTGAAATAACATAAAGGACAATGTATTGTACAATGTATTTCTTAAGAACATCTGTCTGCTCATCTTGCCTAGGGTTGGGGGGTCATTTTGTGTCACAGTATCGCTATCTGTAACACGATATATGCATGTTTGTTGCCCTTTTTTCTTTTCTTAAAATGTTTTAAACATTACATAACCATCAATGTACGTTTTTCAATAATTGTATTTATTTATTGATGGATGCGCAATGCATAAGAAGATTGCAAATAATTTAAAGATTAAATACATAGATAACAAATAAATTGTTAGACTGGTATCTATTTAGAAACAACCTTTCATAATCTATCTAGTAAACATAACTGTGTTTAACTATAATATATACAAACGCAGCTCAATGTACATCAAAATGCAAATACAATATACGAATATTTAATGTAACATTATTAATAATAATGCAATAATAAAGCCCTTTATGAACTTAATCTTACATGTGTAATGGAAACAATGCCCTCCAGTCCTCTGAAGAGTCTAAAGGGTAAAACGTTATAAACATGATGATGATAATGGATGAGCCACGTTCAAATCCATTGTAAAGTAGCGGTATGCAGTAGCATATATGCGTAGTCGATATATTACCATACCCCCCAGCCCTAGCTTTGCCCCTCCCACCAACCTAAACTGCTTGCACTCATTCAGTTCATCTTCTTGCAACTCTTTCCACGATAGCAGACCATAGGAGAGAAAGGGGTTCACAGCCCAAGTCTAGTGCATCACTGAGCATGTCATGGTCTTAATTGCTGTGGTGTTTTAGTGCTTGCTCCCCCCCTAATAGAGGTGCGGTTGAAGAGCAGGCTGGTCCAGGGCTGGCCCGGCGCTCTGGCGAGGGCAATCGGGCAGCGCCAGCGTTGGGCCAACAGGACTGACTGTTAGTGGGTGTCTCCTTCAGGCCTTGAAGGATGAGGATGATGCAGAAACAGGGCTGACGGATACAGAGAAAGAGGTGGAGCCTAAGGAAGAAGAGAAACTTGGCAAATTACAGTACTCCATGGATTACAATTTCACAGAGAATACGGTAAGGGGCCGTCTCCGAATCATCGTCACTGTGTGTGGTGTTTAGTGAGGTCTTCTTCGTAAGTACAGCGTGTTTGTCCGTCAAAATGTAACCAGCTCCATTCAAATAATGCCCATTCCTCTAAGGTTATTCAGTGTGTCACTGTCACGTAATTCAATGCTCGCTATAAGCTGTGTGTTTAAAAAATACATACTGAAAACACAGAGATAGAGTGAACTTTAGACAATATGAATCACTTTTCAGAGTCGCTTTTATTGCTGAGCTCTATTATTAAGTGTTATCTCTGAAAGCCAGAGGAATTCAGACTTAGCACTTAAGAAATAATGCCCATCATCCTGTAAACTCACCAAATGCTGTGAATGTCAAGGGCACATCACAGCAGCTAGATTTGTGTTTGAATCGGCTTTCTTCCACACTGACTGAATGAGGTTGCTGGCTTGTCTTCAACTCCAAAGCTAAGCCGAAATTCACTGGGCACGTCTTACAAGCTGTTGAGCTTGAAAGCTAAGTGACTTCCAGAATGAATGTGCTTCATTTTGTCAGATCTTTGGTGATAGATAATTGAAGCTGTGCATATAGTCTCGCATCGAGACAGAGCTGAAAAAAGCAACAACCCTGAAAAAGCCATATTATCCACCATCGCATACATACAAATTACAGCTTTTATAAGCACTGCCACCACAGGAGACTTTTCATTGTATGGTGTCAATGTATGTGTAGTGGTGAAATGACAAAATGACTGCAAATGACTGGTAATGCGTTCATTTTATGGCACAACAGTTTTAAGAACAAGAATGATATGTTAAAGCTGCTTTTCTTCTATTCTTTTGGAATATAACAAAAAAAAGATTACAAATAGCTAGTAAAGTATACTGAAGCCTTCATAGGAGTTATAAAAAATAAGATGATAAAATGTAGCATGAACACAAAGGACTAAATTCACTAAACAAATGCGCCAATTTTGTATGTGGTTTTTCAGCATAAAAGGCATGCTATTAATGTCTGTGGAAGGTAAAACATTGCAGACAGCATATACAAATAAATGAAGCCATCAGAAGGCACAATTCATTCTTACTGAATTCCCCCATCGTGTTGAGATAGTTAACCCAAAATGAAAATTCTGTCATTAAAAGACAACTCCGGTGAAAAATGAACCTAGGGGTAATTAACAGATGGTTATCGAGTAGATTGTTCTCTGGGATGCGTTTTCATGAAAATCGAATGTATAGAGTTCGAGCCACGAACGCTGCACTAACTGAGCTGATCGATATTCATTTTGTGAAATCTAATTACATGGAAATGCATGAATTATATCTGTTTATTAAAATATATGGTTGACTTACTACAAGGGAAGATGATGTCCCAAATGAGATTCCAAATCACAGTTTATCACTTAGCACAGCGTTCGTGGCTCGACTTGTCGAGACTGTTTTCCAAGATGGCGCCTGTCTGTAAACGTGTAATGTACTGTCTTTATAAAGTATCTTCTTATTAAACAGTTTGTACACTTACAAAGTTCTCAATGCTTCGGTTTGCATGTAGGGACCTCATTATGCTACTGTGTTAGTGTGAGCCTATTTTGAGCCTTGTTAGTGGTATTAACTAGCGGTTTAATTTTACCTATCCTATGCCAATACACTAGCATTATAAGCTAATCTGTTTTTAGAGATAAAACTCTTTATATTCAGTTTCCTGAAAACACATCCCAGAGAACGATCTACCCGGTAACCATGTGTTAATTACCCCTAAGTTCTTCTGTTTTTAATGAAGTTGTCCTTTAATTACTCAATGTCATCCCAAATCTATAAGACCTTTGTTCATATTCGTAACACGAAGGTATTTTTGATGAAATCCGAGCGCTCTCAGGCCCTCCCATAGACAGCTATTGAATTAACACTTTCAAGGTCCAGAAAGGTAGGAAAAACATCAAATTCAGTGCAGTGCTCTCAATGCTGTTTATGTGAGCACCATGACACATGCGCGAGAGCTGCGCTGTATTTACAACGTAAACAGTGTAGGAGACTGGCACAGGCCACAACTAAATTGTTCAATAAAGTCGTTATTTTTGTTTGTTTTTGCACACAAAAAGTATTCTTGTCGCTTCACATTCAATTAAATAGTCACATGGACTATTTTAACATACTTGCCAACTGGACCTTGAAAGTGTTCATTTAATAGCTGTCTGTGGAAGGGCTTGAGAGCTCTTGGATTTCATTAAAAAATATCTTAATATGTGTTCTGAAGATGAACAAAGGTCTTATGGGTTTGGAATGACATGAGGCTGAGTAATTAATTACAACATTTTCATTTTTGGGTGAACTAACCCTTTAATATTCAGCTTTAAAGCAGACCAAAAAGCAGGAGATGCCGAGAAAACCACATCAACCTGACCCAGATTCAACCTGTAAACCCACACACTCCAATAGACAGGCGCACTTGCATGTTTCTCCACCCTCTGTGCCGGCAGGAAATCTGCGTGCTTCTTTCCTGTCTGGCTTTAATTCAAGCCGAGTATCGCTTCAGGGAGACTCAGAGGTCTGGGTGATTTTTCTGCAACTCTTGCCCTTTCCAAAGGGGAAAGGTTTCAGGGAGCTCAACTAATCTCTGGGATTGTTTTAAAGGTAATCTGGACCTTTACGATGCAGCTGAGCAAAGCCAGAGGGTAAAAATAGAAAAGGACAAAACATGGCAGTAAAAAAGCCACGCAACACAATATCTCAGAATTCAGGGCAGCTCCTTGGGGAGACGGATAGACAGGGTGCAGATAAGGGTGATGTTATTAATGATGATAGAAAAAGAGTCCATACACGTTCACTGAGGTGAATCATTGCGATCACGGCCTGTTTCCTAATGCACCCCAGGTGTTTTAAAGACAAAAACCCCTCACTGTTAATGCTGAATAACAAACACCCCTAAAAAACAGTTTTTTTGAAAACTATTGCAGCAGTAATTTAAGATGACAGCTCAAAGCCTTCAGATGAGATACTGTGAGCATTGCGCACACTGAGGGGAAGTCACTCGGCTGAATCTTCCTCCAGCATGTCCTGCAGTCTTCAAACTGTGTGAAGTTTTCATAGCATGCAGAGCGATTGAAGGTTATTATGGCCAAAGTCTCATCAGAGCTAAAGATTCCTAAACCCCCCCATCTATGTCCAAAACTCCCAGAGACAGATCCATCCTGACTCATACTGCTACTGTCGTACGCAGCCATTTTATCTTACTCATAGCTAGGAGCTTCTTACAAAAGGCTTCTCATTTAGGCAGTTTTCACACCTGAAAGTCCGCACCAAGGTCCGAACCAGAGTTCGTGTTTTGATATATTGTATACATTTGGTTAGTTTTGGTTTACTTTCACATTGCAGTTACGTCAGCGCACCAAAGAACTTTACATGACGCACTTGCGTCCTGTCATCATCATCTATGTGGGCTGCATCATAACATTGATTGGTTTGTTAGCGGACGTGCGTCTGATGTCAGTGTGTTGTCAATTCAGTGGGTAACTTTGACAAGAATAAATGAACAGACGCATATCTTTGCCAATACTTTTAATTTTATGGGATTACTATCTGCAGCACCAACTATACTTGAGGCAAATTCCCCAAATGAATGTCCTCGTTGTGCAGACATTTTATCGGCGCCGACAGGAAAGGAAGAGAAGATAGGCTTTTTAGCCAAACAATGTATTTTGTTTTATAGTTATGTTTAAATATTATAAATGTTATTTTTAAATTTCATCTAGGCTATATTGTTTATGAAACGTGCGCAGTTGTGCAATATATGTCAAAGACATCGGGTCAGAAATGATTATGACCACTTCATTAAGTTTTGTTTTGTAGAAAGCTTTGTATAAATTGTATCTTAATTTTAATAAATGTTTCATCATTTGATCATTTCATCATCCTGAATTTAATAAATAATCTTTAATAAATAATATAGCAGACAAATCGTGACGGAGTGATCATTTGCGTTGCACATGAACTGGAGCGGTCTCATAAATAAACCGAAACTCAGCATACAGGCTACTTGTCTCACAAACATTAGAAATATATATATATATATATATATATATATATATATATATATATATATATATATATATATATATATATATATATATATATATATATATATATATATATATATATATATATATTTATATATATTTTTATTTTTTTTATTTTTATATATATATATAAAATATATATATATTTTTAAGCGGTCAAATTAGCTTAAAAATAAGTTGGCCACAAATTATACACTGGCTGAACCCGAAATCGCCCCCTATATCCTTAAATAGGGCATTATTTAAAGGGACAGACATGTCCTTCAAGTGAACTGTATTAGTGGAGTAACTTTGGGAATTTCGATTCAGCCATTGAACATTTTCATACTCCTCTCGGCTAGCAACAGCCCTGGTATTGAATGTTTTGCGTGTTGAATCTGTACATCATATATAAGTCATTTGAACGATGTATCGATCCATATTGGTGTATTGTTACACCCCTATGCCCTACCAGTTAAGCTACAAGAGCTCCTCATTGCAATATAATTAAGTATATTTAAAGAAGTGTTACAATTGGCTTATGTTGAGGTTTCCTGAAATGGAGCAGTTCCCATTTAATCTGGACAATTAGTTTTTTCTATTAACAGTTCCATTTATTAATTGTAGTAGGTAGTTGCTATGATGTAAACAAAGGTCAGAGCTTTGCCTCCGCTAGCCTACTAGTGAATATTAGTGTGGATATAGCCTAGTGTTTACTGTAGATTTTGTAAGCTCACATAACATATGTGAAAATGAATGTATTTTTGAACAATCAAGCATGAAAATATATTCTAGCACACCCCAAAAACAAAATCATGACTTCGTAGAAGGACAAAATAGGACCCCTTTACATGTTGCATCAACATGTATTGAAATTCTAACTCTCCAGTCCTCACAATGTTAATGGTCATATGTCAGCATGGCTAAAAATAAAGAACTATTGGTTAATAAAGGAGATAAAAAGGGCTCTTATTTTGTCAATTATTTTCATCAATGCTGTATGGAGTCTGTGATTATGGGAGCACTGGGCATTATTTGCGGAGCATTTTCTACCTTGCAACCATTTCTTTCCATATACAGATATTTATTTTGCTGCCTCGTTGTGTCTATGTCCAGACCTGGTCTCCACCACAATTTAATAATAAAATCAAATATTACTACAGTCTGACAGATTATTTAGCTCCTTTGTGAAAGGAACAATCACAGGATTCTGTGAAGGCCACCATCTAAAGCAGAAACACTGGCAATACTTCTCTCTCTGGCTACAGTCCTTTCTGTTCCAGCACAACTGGAGTTTGACAGCTGGTCAGAGTGAGAAGAAGGAGAGAGAGAGATCTCTACGCCCGAGTGCCTGTGTAGACACAGAGTTGGGGCATTTTATGGGAAGCTGATGGTAACTTGATTGACTGACTCTAGGACCCATGAGGCTATGCAGGGGATATGGTGACTGGCAGATCAATCAGGACCACAGCCCAGCCAGCCGGCCTATCAATTATCAGAGCTGATGGGGAGATAGGATCAGGAGCGCCACGCTTGACATGGCTTGACCCCATCGCCTCCTTAAATTTGGGACTGTTTAAATAGTAATGCAGAAACTCAGCATCATAACTATAACTGACCACTTGGTGGTGTTTCATATCAATATGGAGATATTCTCAAGGCTCACAAGTGAAAAGAGCAACATTTGTCTTCATATGAATTTGGTAGTAACAACATTAAAATGAACACCATTACTTTTACATGCATCTACTGAATCGTGGTGGAATGATGGTTCAGACAAAGACCATGCTCCTCTTCAAGGTCTTACTCATGTTCTCTTTAATTTTGACCCTTCATAGCTCATAGTGGGGATCATCCAAGCAGCCGAATTGCCTGCCATGGATATGGGTGGTACTTCTGACCCCTACGTGAAGGTCTACCTTCTTCCAGACAAGAAGAAGAAATTTGAGACCAAGGTCCACCGGAAAACGCTGAATCCCGTTTTCAATGAACAATTCACCTTTAAGGTAGGTCACAAACACCTAACCTAATAAAACGTTGTTGAATGCTCACATTCTACTTGTTCAGTAGATCAAGGAATTTCTGAACACTTTATCTGATCTATTAACTAGACATTTTGAGTAATTACATGCAAACTGTCAGATGGACTCCTGCAGGTGTCTGTCATCCAGAAAGTAGCAACATTTCTGTTTTGTATGTTCAGTAGAGCTTTCCGATTCATTTTTTATGAGACGTCATGCAGCTAGAAAATCATTTTCGTGTAATTACCGCAGTCAGACCTCTAAACTTCTAATATATTGCTAAGTGAAGTGTTGAATAGTTAAAAGAATTGCAATATAACTGAGTCAACCAAGGGGGGTAGAGGACTGTGTGCTTGTTTTGTTCTCGTTTAGCCTAGCACAATTTCAACTATGACACGGTACCTTGAGAATGAGAAATGAACCACACGGCAACATCGAGAGACATGTAATCACAAGTGCCTTCATTATTGAAATGAAGACGCTGGAGAGCTGGTGTGTGTGATAGCGTCAAGGACAAAATAGCAACCCTTGGGTCTTATCTCTTTCCCGGCCAATCAAGCAGTTTTTCGCCATGTTGGAACAAGTCCTTCGGGATAATGAGTTTTGTCTGAAAAACAGCTCAATTGGAGGCAATCAAGAATCAAATCTCTCTCTCTCTCTCTCTCTCTCTCTCTCTCTCTCTCTCTCTCTCTCTCTCTCTCTCTCTCTCTCTCTCTCTCTCTCTCTCTCTCTCTCTCTCTCTCTCTCTCTCTCTCTCTCTCTCTCTCTCTCCTCTTTTTTGTCTTGCACACCTGCAATTGTCCTATAGTCCCATCCCAAAATCTTGGTGGTAGATAAGTCCCATAACTGGAATTGAGAGAGATTAGACTGGTAGGTATGCAAGCAATTATTTTCACTGCTTATATCCTACAGGTTCCCTACACTGAGCTCGGAGGGAAAACTTTGGTGATGACAGTATATGACTTTGACCGCTTCTCCAAACACGACGCCATTGGAGACGTGAAGGTGCCCATGAATAAAGTCGACTTTAGTCATGTGACTGAGGAGTGGAGGGACCTCCAGAGCGCTGAGAAAGAAGAGGTAACACACATGGGTGGTAATAACCTGTGATTAAATATTGAGTTTTGAGGGAATATTCCATTTTTATTGCCTGACCTTCTTAAGCTAGGAAAGTTTGCCAATTAAGTTGTTCACTAGTAGTGAATCTTCCCAGTGACTTTTTAATCCATGCACACCAAAAATCAAGTCATATCTGTTCACATCGATTTGTTCACTGACTGGTTAAATTTACTAACTACTAAGTGAAACAGTAACTAACATAATTTGTATTACTTAAATGAAAAGTCTTCACAGAAGTGAAGTAGTAATATAAATGTAATTTTGGTAACACTTTAGTATGGGGGAAACATATTCACTATGTGAATAAGGTCATGCAGAATAAGGCATTAATATGTGCTTTATAAGTACTAATAAACAGCCAATATCCTAGTAATATTCATGCTAATAAGCAACTAGTTAATAGTTAATAACTGAACCTTAAAATAAAGTGTTACCGTAGTTTTAAATGAAAACATTTGGTATGTTTAAACAGGGCAAAGTAGCGTGAGAGCACAATTCAATAAATGAAAATGAAAAAAGAAAATTTGATGTATATCTGCTTACCCCCAGGGCATCCAAGATGTAGGTGTGTTTGTTTCTTCAGTAGAACACAAATTAAGATTTTTGACTCCAAACGTTGTTCGCATAATGCATGTCAATGGGGTGTATTTCTATGAGAGTCACTATGAGAGTAAAAACATATATACATACGAATCCATATTAAACACAGCAGCTCGTGGCAATACATTGATGTCTTAAAGGTGTCATGAACTGGCTTTTTAACATCATAACTATAACTAATAACGAGCTGCTGTGTTTAATATGGATTCATATGTATATGTTTTTTACTCTCTTAGTAAACCTTATTAAACCTTATTCATCTTAATAATCTCCTCCAATTATTTTTTTACCTGAAAGGAAAACTCCTACAAATAGCAAAAAAAAAAAAAAAAAAAAAACCTATCCACTACTTTTCAGTGATCATTTATCACTGCATGTATTTACTAATTCCTGAAAATATTTTTTTTTATGCCAAAAGAGGGTTTGCGCTGATGCAATCTGTTTGTAATAGTTTATACTCCCAGTGTTTATCTTTAACACATGCACCAAATAAAATTAAAATGTTCCCAAATGTTGACTCGTAAATATCAAAGGTTGTACACAACAAGAGTAAATATCATTTGGCAGGAGATTTGCATGGAAATTCACTCACTGTAATGGTGCAAGACTTGAGGGCTATCCATCTTCAATGGAAATGTCAGTTAATCAGCTGGGCCGTGCCGTTGTTTTATTAATAAAAAAAGTGTGACTTTGCAAGCAGTGGTTAGGGAGATTCAATTTTCATGGTAAATGTCATGGAATATAGAATTTAAGCCGTGGTTTCTATGGAAACCTTGTTTTTGTGTCACGGTTCCGTGGTGTAAAGGTTAATTATGACGCTGTCAAAATCCTGCTGAGGGCAGAGTTGAAGGCTATCTACATACGTTGAAGGTTGCTCTTTGGGTTTGTGCTGCTGTAACACTCCATGTCCGATGAGCTAGCGAAGCACTTCAAGCAACGCTTGAGAAAGCTGGAGCGTATTGACTTTTACCAAATGATCTCTAGAGTGGTGTCCTGAGGATGGCACTTTAAGTGTCAGTAAAAAAAAAAAAGGAAAAATGAACGTTGACTGCAAAAAACAGTAGCTTTTCGCAATTCCAATCATTTCAGTCCTCTTTGTTCTTATTTCCTTGAAAAATATTCAGTGTAAATTATCGGGTAATTTCTTGTTTCCGTCAAACACAGCAGTCGATTCAACATATTTACCTAGTAGGATTCATTTAATTAAGCCGTGAAATTTTATTTTTCTGTTCTGATGACCTTTTAATTGACAGAAAATTGATTGTGTGGAAAATGGCACCAGCCAGTTGGAAGTAAAGTGATGTAACCTTTTCCCCCTTCCTGTTGTTTTCTATATGTCACATATGTTTGTGCCCATGTTTATGAGAATGGCTCCTGAAATATTAATGGAATGTGTGCCACATGTAAATGTATTTTCAATGTGTTTACCCATGCAACTACATTTGTGGAAAATGAATCAGACTGAAAGACTTCAAACGCTGTGCTCCTCATTTCAGTTTCTTCTATCAATCATGTTGAGTGGCAGAAAGTCTAAAAGTGTTTGTGGAAAGAGGAATATTTTACGCCTCTTGCATACTGGCTAAATTATTTTAGTTGGAGATGGTTCGTTCTTAAGTATAAATAGTTAGCAAATTCAATCGGTGAATACATTTGACCAGGTTTTCAGGTTCAATTTTTCTATTTACCTTGACAATCATGTCCCTGAATGAACTTTTCTCTGCCACTCACAGCAAGAGAAGCTGGGTGACATCTGTTTCTCTCTGCGGTATGTGCCCACTGCTGGCAAACTGACCGTCGTCGTTCTGGAGGCCAAGAACCTGAAGAAGATGGATGTTGGTGGCCTGTCAGGTGAGTTCACTTACTGAGTCACACTGCCGCAAAGCTTGTGCCATTATGTGACGGGTTAGTACTGTGTCTCTTTTTGCAGGCTGTCATTATAATTCATACACTGTGAAATCAAAATGGCTCCTGTTTGTAAAGCCTAACATATAAAACAACAGTCATATATCTTTTTTTTTTTAACTTTTAGACAAAATCTAAAGGGGAAAAACATATTGGATGCATCAGGCTTTTATGGCTCATATTTTATAGGATAATATGGAGCTCATTATTCAGTTCCCAAACTGTGCAAGAAAAAGCAATTTGGTACACTTGCTGATATTTGTGTATATATTATGTGCCATAAATTATGATGACATTTGGATAGCTTGTGATGTAAATCAATCATATTTTTATAACATTATAGCAGATTACTTACAATTACAATTACTTACATGTTAGTTGTCAATCTACAGTTGTGCTCAAAAGTTTACATACCTAAAAAATGGTTTTAACAAAATAAGAGGGATAAAAAATGCATGGTTTTTTTTAGTACTGTATGGAATAAAATAATTACATATAGTTCACAAGACAAAAAAAAAAATCACCTCGTTCAAAAGTTTACACACCTCTGATTCTTAATACTGTGTGTTGTTCTGAAGTACCTTGTTTGTCCTGAAGAGTAACTGTCTAATGTTCTTCAGAAAAACCCTCTAGGTCCTGCAAATTCTTCAGTTTTCCAGCATATTTTACATATTTGAACCCTTTCCAGCAGTAACTATATGATTTTGAGATCCATCTTTTCACATTGAGAGATTCAAACAAAACTAGCCTGATGTGGTCATACTCAATTCTAGTCAGAATGAGTCTGAAACTGCTCCATTATGGGGTGTGTTTCAACCGAACCAGGAAAGACCTCAATTGGATAGACCTACAACCAATCAGAGCAACGAAGGGACGCATTGTCAAATGTCAACAGAGCTCAACTGCACTGTGTTGCCAAGTCCGCGTTTTTTCCGCGGGTTGTTTTCTATGTCCGCGGGTTGAAGCGACTATTATGTGATATATAGACCCATGAGTGCGAATTTTAGCAGGCAACCATTCCAAAATAACACACATTTTACCTTCCAAAAGTCATTATTCCCCCAGAGAACCCCCTGAGAAGCTATTGTTTAGGGCTAGTAGTTGGCAGGTTTTGTTGTAAAAACTTGGCAACCCTGTCTGCACACACACTGAAATCAGGCTGGAATACACGATCTTTGCCGGTGTTGTAAAAAAATAAAATAATTGAATGATACACAGAGTACTTACCCAACATGATCATCATTTCTGAGAGAAATGCATATACAAACAAGTTCTCCGTTTAGGATTCGAACAAATGTAATCCAAGCCCCTTTGATGACGTGATGATTACGTTACTGTTGATTATCTGTCCATCATCGTCTAAAGCCAGCCCTGATGATTTCATTGCTCTGAACAGTTTCTGTTCGGGGATAATCACTCCTCTATGGAGCAAGGCCAGACCGAACTGCCCTACCTAAAAAATTTGTGGGCGGGGCTAAGTTCGGCTGGCATCCAGGCTAAAACAAAACTATTAAAGAAGGTTGAAACATTCACTGATGCTCCAGAAGAAAACACGATGTGTTAAAAGCGTTAAGAGGGGGGGCTTTTTGAA
The DNA here is from genome assembly GCF_024679245.1 of Pseudorasbora parva. NCBI lineage: Eukaryota > Metazoa > Chordata > Actinopteri > Cypriniformes > Gobionidae > Pseudorasbora > Pseudorasbora parva. The sequence continues at coordinate 25,363,337 of NC_090191.1, read as the reverse complement.
TTTGAAGATCAAGGTAAATTGTACTTAATAAGTCTTCTGTCAAATTTGCAAGTATCTTCTGTTGCTTCTGAAGGGCAGTGCTAAATACATTTTTTATATATATATATATATGTTTAAACAAAATAAGAACAATTTTGACATCATCCTGTTTAAAAGTTACATTATCTAAAAAAATAAAAATGTTATATATATATATATGTATATATGTATGTATATGTGTATATATGTGTGTATATATATGTGTATATATATATATATATATATATATATATATATATATATATTATATATATATATATATATATATATATATATATATATATATATATATATATATAAATTGTGTGTGTGTGTGTGTATTTTGGATAAGCAAGTAATTAAGTTCAGTCCAGTATGTGTTCATATTGAAATATTACTAACAATACAAAAGTCATTCTTACGTTTACTTTTTTTTTTTTTAAATCAATGATATTTCACAGCACAAAGATGCATGTACTACAACCTGAAGGTGGACATTTTTTTAAATGATACTAAAAGCCCATTTATTTGCTAAACAAGTATAAACTATCGATGAGATGACAGGAAGGCAAGTTTTAATCGTGTTATTAAACTAGAGGCCTTGTGTGTAAGAAATGAGAAATGTGTGAGAAATGTGTGTATCGAATAATACAGTGGGCTTTACATGGTCAAGACATGTTGCTGATTTTGTAGTGCACATTATAATAAAAACGTAAGCTGTTTGTTTTCTTAGACTTTCTTCAATCTTTCTTAGACATTTCTTCTTATGTAGCCTAACTAAGACCCTTTTGGAAAATATTGAAATATTATTACAATAATAGCCTAACCTGTTTGCATCTATTATGATTTCCACTTTACATAATTACCAGCCGGATACACTAAGCAAGACTATGGATTATGTATGGAGGTTAAATGCATCATGAAGGCTCCTTTCATGTTGTCCTTAACACAGTTTCATTTCTTTTAGCTGTCTGTATGTAAATGCAAAGTCACTTTTAGTATATCTTTCACTTTTAAAATCATGTAATGCGTATGCAGTCATTCATAGCTAAATCCCAAGGGCGTCGAAATGTGGCTTGGAATGGTCCGACACTTCTCAAACCTGCAGCTGTACCGAGAGCCGCACTTTATCAGCTAAAGTAATATGCGGCTCTGGTGAATACATGAATACATTTTCGCTGAGTAAATTTACAGCTCGGCATTCAGAAATCAGCCCTCATCTGTGCTGTAACGACTCGTGAAAAACAGCCCCGTCCTCGTCCATCTATCCTTCCCCACCAGTACCAGGCCATCAGTACCAGACCCACCTGCTGGGAGCCAAGAGGCCCGACATTTACTTCTCATCACTCGGCTATTAGCAGCCGAGCTGAGAACAAACTTTCTCGCTCTCCCCGGTCCATTAGCAATCCGGATTGAAGCCGGCAGTAAACTGTCAGTCACGTTTCATAAGGTGCTCCAGCGCTATGATGAAATTAACACGGTTAACAGTTAGTTTTAGGGGTTTGTGTTTGGAGGACTATAGTTTTCACAATGTGCCAATTATCACCCCCCCCAAACCTCCTATCGTGTTACATCGTTGGGCTGGTTGAATTGGCCGTTTGCCAGATCGATCAAATCCTGTGGAAAATTGTGCAGTTAAGGGTGCTTTCACCATCAATTACTGGGATTTTGCTAGACTCCGACGGTTCGCATTCGAAATAAACCTTTTTGACAAAGCGCTCAGTGTTCCTACTGATTTTACTAGAAAAACATTTATGTCCCTCCATTCTCTCTCGTTTGCTTTCTTCTCTTTCCAAGTTCGTGAAAATGGCTCAGATTTAATTGTTGTTATAGGGGGAGTCGTTCCCGAAGGAATCACTTGAGAGCATGTCCAAAGAGCCGTCACATGATTAGAAACAATAGGCCCGCATGGATCATGCCAATAATTAGTGACTGTTTCCATTGTGATTCAGCTACAGGGAGGACGACTCATCAGAACACTATAATTTATCCTTTTCTCCTTTCAAACCCTGTTTACTCTCCCTAATCACACAAGACGTGGTTGTTGCAGCTAAAATAAATGTAATTTGAATTCATTCACAAGAGTACTGCTTGCTTTACCAATCTCTGTATTTTTCTTCGATGTGCCTTTAGGCCTATATTTCTGTCTATATTTTATATTATTCATTGTATTTGCTTATATGTACAAATTTAAATTGATTTTGAATGCTTTAAAAATTGCGTTGCATTCAGCTTATGCAGTTTGTCGTTTCATGTACTCGTGACCTTTTGGTGTTGCTGGTGCCATGTTGTATGGCTTGAACCCCAGGTACAATCCAGGTAGCAAATGGACACTGAAACCACACTTAAAAATGTTGGAATGCCATTAAATTAGAATACAATAGCAAACACACATATACCTAAACACACATAGGCGAACTGACGTTTACATTTAGGAAAATTGCATGATTTGATTGCATATGCCACTTGTTTTGATATTTTGTAAATGCAGTGTGTTATTGGTTGTACGCAAACTATTATTTACTAGTATTTATGTACTATTACAGTATTTATACATTTTCATTTTAGTTTAAGTAAGTTTTAATTAACTTATTCTCAAATCAGTTTTGTGTGTGTGTGTGTGTGTGTGTGTGTGTGTGTGTGTGTGTGTGTGTGTGTGTGTGTGTGTGTGTGTGTGTGTGTGTGTGTGTGTGTGTGTGTGTGTGTGTGTGTGTGTGTGTGTGTGTGTGTGTGTGTGTGTGTGTGTGTGTGTGTGTGTGTGTGCCTGTTTATGTGGTTTATGAGGACACAAATTTGTATAACTACATGGTTATTACACTGGTATTACACTGTAAATGTGGTTTATGAGGACACAAATTTGTATAACTACATGGTTATTACACTGGTATTACATTATAAATGTGGTTTATGAGGACATTCCAATTGTCCTCATAATTCAAATAGCTTTAAAAACATACTTAATGATGTTTTTTTGAGAAAGTAAAAATGCAGAATGTTTCCTGTGATGGGTAGGTTTAGGGGCAGGGGCAGTGTAAGGGGATAGAAAATACGGTTTGTACAGTATAAAATCAATTACGCCTATGGAGAGTCCCTGTAAACCACATAGACCAACATTTGTGTGTGTGTGTGGTGTGTTTATATATATTTATTTTACACACAAACCTACCTAAACTTTTTTTCAAATACATATATATATATATATATATATATATATATATATATATATATATATATAATATATATATATATATATATATATATATATAGTTTTACATAGCAACACTGCCAATACAATACATATTAAGTGTGGCTTAAGTTTCCACATACTTTTTCATAGACTGTCACGTTTATGTGTTTCAGCAAAATAGTGTGTAAATAAATCACCACCAAATTGGCTATTAATAGCATTTCTATATTTCTGTAGATGAATGCAGTACGTGCAGTCCACCACTAGGAGACACCTATGAGTCTGTAGACCATAAGTGACTGCATGCCTATGTGTCGGAGCCAATGAAAACATACCACATCAGAAACGAGAGCCCGTTTTGTTTTTACTTGGATTTTTAGTATCCCTTTTAGATGAGCTTCTCAAGTGACTATATGAACCATAAACAGAAGTCATTACAAGCACTGCCAACTCCTTGAACCACAAACTTCTGGCTTGGCTTCTGTGTGAGTGTAGACTACCACAGATTTCCCAAACCACCTCAAACCTCAGATACTCTGTTGCCAGGCAACCAGGCAAAAGCACCACCGTTAATAGTGTTATAGGCCCGGAGAAGTGCTGTTTAAGTTCAACATCATAAATAGACATGCTATGTGTTTTCACCTTTTTAAAAGTGGATGGAGCGAGCAGCCAGAGCTCTTCAGATCGTGCAGTGATAGTGTAAATTCAACAGGAGGTGCTGCGCTGCACTATAATGAGAAATCTATCGTTGCATCTCACGTAATCTGAAGGAAATGCTTCAGTGTTCATTTCATATGCGGTCCGCCAGTCAGGCTGTGAAACGCTGTGGATGAATCAGGGAAATATTAAAGCATTTCATTGTATCTGCGAGACCTTTTTATGGGTTAAAGAGGTTAATTCAGGCATACATGTCAGAAAAAAAGGTCTTTTAGTGCTGTACAGCATTTACAACCTATACAAATGCTTCCATGAATTAGGTTGCAGTCACAAAAAAGTATTTGTATTAAATTATTTTATAATATTTAAGAATTTCAAGAGAAAGTCTATACGCATGATTAGTTTTACTCTCTAAGTTAAATAAAAGATTAAATAAAAATAATAATCCTAAACCCAGTACTGACTTGGTTGGACAGGTTCATGTTAGTGCACCCATAATTCTATACATTCAACATCTTGATTTAAAAATAGATGTAGGCCTTCATTAACGTAATAAGGTACGATTTTTCTCTGTTTTTAAAAAAGAACATTGCTCACTATTTTATGCTCACCGAAGATGAAATACTGTAAAAATACTGTAAAAACTATTTTGTGAGTGGAATATTTTTTTTTATTCCTGAGATGGCAAAGCTGAATTTTCAGCATCAGTCACGTGGTTGTTCAGAAATCATTCTAACATGCTGAAATATTAGAATTATTCCTTACTATCAACGATGTCGAAAGGTATTGTGCTGCTTAATATTGTTTAACTGGGACAGTTTTTAGGATTCTTAGATTAATAGAAACATCATTTTTGTAACAATGTATGATTTTTATCAATTTAATGTAACGGCATTGTATATTGTATTAAAATATTATAATGGATGTCATGTGATTAAGAAAGCAAGAAAGTTACATCATGACAAAGTTATTCAAATTGAAAGAGATTGGGAGAAAGTATTTGACTGTTAAAACATCTTCTAATATACTGAAATATGTGCTTCAGTATGATTCATGTGATGTGTATTTAGATTAGTGTCATGTCATTTTTTTACAGTCCTAATACTATATATGCATAATTGTCATTCCTAAAAACTGCATGCCACAGATTTTGTGCTGCCCTTCTCCTAATATGGTATGTGTACAGAGTCCAGCACGCCTTCTAAATCGCTCTCTCTCTCTCTCTCTCTCTCTCTCTCTCTCTCTCTCTCTCTCTCTCTCTCTCTCTCTCTCTCTCTCTCTCTCTCTCTCTCTCTCTCTCTCTCTCTCTCTCTCTCTCTCTCTCTCTCTCTCTCTCTCTCTCTCTCTCTCTCTCTCTCTCTATCTCTATCTCTCTCTCTCTCTCTCTCTGGAATGTGCTACTCAAATGTTTTTCTCAGAAATAAAGAGTATTTAGATTAGTTGAAAAATGGGATTGGAGATGCCAGAGATTTTTTTAATTCCTCTTTGAGGAGATCAGAGTGACAGAAAGAGACATATAATCAGTGTCAGGGAGAGGAGGAGTCAAATGAAATTACATGTTGAAAAAAATTCATATACATAGTTAAATCTGTCAAGTTATTTTTCACCCTAATAACTGCTAACTTTTTATTGTAGGGCTCAGAAAGGCACATGATGTCACCCCTCTTTACAGTCGCAGTATAACATGAAAAAACACAAATTTGCTCCCCTTTTCAAAAAGTGGTTTATAGGCGTAAAATCAGATATTTTGTTGATATTTCATCCTGGTTTTTTGAGGTTTCAATCAAAATGTTATTCTAAGAAAGGCGTACGAATCAGTAGTGGGAGAGGTACAAAAATGATGAGAGATTCGTGATGGGAACATAATATAGATGCTGGAAATGATAACTGGATAGTATTTTGAGGCACAGGGAGAGATTGATGTGCCTCAATAGCAGTAATGTAACAGGAAAGATACTGGAGGGGACACCTGCCATCTGTAAATAAAAGCTTGGACTATCCTAACACGTACCACTAGAGATCTGCTCTAGAGGCTGCAGATGCAGGACATTTAAACACACACTGTAAAAAAAATGTCGGTTTAACTTAAAAAAAATAAGTAACCTGGTTGCGTTGAGTTTATTGAAATAAAAAAATTTGATACAATGAAGGACATTGGTTTAATAAATATAAACTCAAAATATTATTGTATCTGAACCACATTAAAAAAATGTGATAAATCATGAAAATAGCACAATTTGGCATGTTTCACTGCGCCATCACACATAAAACACACAATTACACAATATGCTTACAAAATCTTTTAATAATATTTGAATAAATGTTGTCGATTTTCAAAAATGTGCATTGTATTAACTAACATTTTTTTTTACATTTCAATAAACTCAAAATGAAATAAATGAAACAACCAGGTAACTTATTTATTATTATTTTTAATTTTAGAGTGCAGAAAACTTTGATATAAAGTACTGTGCAAAAGTCTTAGGCACATTAGCATTTTCACAAAAAAAACAAATTGATTTTTGATTTTAAAAAGACCAATAGATGGGCTCTTAATATCTGAATAAAATAAAACAAGAATAAAAGATAAATTAATATAAATAATATAAATATTACGTACAGAACTACGAGTGGCAATAAATTATTTTATTCCAAGAACTGAATGTTCTCTAGGGTTTTCACTTTTTATGACCAATGAGCTTACATGACTTTCTACATATTTTTTGTACCCAAAATAGCAGCAATTTCTTGCCATTCAAATATTTTAGATCTTGATGTAACTACAAAAAAAATCATATTGATTTTAGAATTGTTCATGCAATAAATCACACTTTTAAAATGCCCTTTATACTTTATTCACTTTTTATACCCTTTATATATCCAGGTTTTCCAAGAGTGTTGACACCTTCGTTCTTAAAAAGTTGTTGAGGGAACAAATTGGAGGATTTGATTTTCTCAGTCTTTGTCTTGCTCCTGTGTGTTATCAGATCCCTACGTCAAGATCCACCTGATGCAGAACGGCAAGCGGCTGAAGAAAAAGAAGACGACAATCAAAAAGAACACCCTCAACCCTTACTACAATGAGTCTTTCAGTTTCGAAGTGCCATTTGAACAAATCCAGGTAATGAAATGTGTCTTTGTTACTTGTACTGAAACCGAGCTCTCATATGACAAAGGCAAATCCGACGCAGATTCCCGTTTTAATTGTTGTCGAGGACTAATTGTACAATTATTTTGTGTCGAAAATGTAAAGAGCGTAATTGGCAAGCCACAGCCAAAAGGAAACTTGTAAAATGTGATAAGGCTTTTAAAAGTTGTGTTGCTAATTAGTTGGAGAATAAAATGGGTATGATGCTTGCTTGTGCAATAAGAGTAAAATCGCTTCAAATTGATTGAGCACTTCACAGTTTAGAGGATACATTTTATGCTCGGATTGAGCTGCTTAGAATTCAAAGTGTATGTGGGGGTCTGTTAACCAGAGAGGCCTTCCTCCCTCCCCATTCACAGTAAGCAGCAGATGTTTCTAAAAAAAAAACGCTGCTATCCCGAACTAACAGTTCTTCGCTCATTGTACATCCCTCAATATTTCATTATATGGCAAATTAGCTCTGGCTCCGGGAACAATGGCCTCGGGCCTGTTCTCACCGGTCAGTGAAATGCAAGCGGAGAGGTGGATCGAAGGATAATCAGGGCTCTGAAGACGGCTAATTCATATTGTCTGCTCGCATTTTGCGCGCCGGCAGATCGGGCTCCAAGTAAGCAAGCTAAGAACGAGCCATTGACCCCGAACTCACACCGTTCGGTTGTGCGCTCGCAGTCAATTTACAGAGTTGTCCAGACCTCTTTGGTAGCACCCGCTGGCCTTTCTTTGGTATCCGCCGCCATGCTCTTCAAAGACTCACTCACTCTCATAACTGTGGTGGGATTCGATGGCTTGAACTATTACGACACTGTGTGTATTCTTAAACAAAGATGTTTTTTTTAAAGAAATAAATACTTTTATTCTGCAAGGATGCATTAAATTGTTCCAAAGAGAGAGTAAAATGTTTAGAACGTTACAAAAGATTTCTCTCTCAAGCATGTTGTTCTTTTGAATTTATCAAAGAATCTTGAAATGAAAAAAAAATATTGTTTTCTCAAAAATATTAAGCAGCACAACCATTTCCAAAATGACAGGAATAAATAATATATACTGTGTGTGCTTGTTTTGTTAAAGGGTTAGTTCACCCAAAAATGAAATTGATGTCATTAATGACTCACCCTAATGTCGTTCCACACCCGTAAGACCTCCGTTTATCTTCAGAACACAGTTTAAGATATTTTATATTTAGTCCAGGAGCATATGTAAGTGTATGCACACTATACTGTCCATTTCCAGAAAGGGAATAAAAACATCAAAGAAGTCCATATGTGACATCAGTTAGTTAATTAGAATCTCTTGAAGCATCAGAAATACATTTTGGTCCAAAAAAAAAAAAAAAAACTACGACTTTATTCAGCATTGTCTTCTCTTCCTTGTTTGTGTTAAATCCTCAAATAAAGATTCAAACGGTTGTGAATCAGTGAATCGATCAATGATTCGGATCGCATGCCAAACTGCCGAAATCACGTGACACTGGCGATCTGAATCATTGATCGATTCACTGATTCACAACCGTTTGAATCTTTATTTGAGGATTTTTAAGGATCTTTATAAAAGAAGACAATGCTGAATAAAGTCGTAGTTTTTGTTATTTTTGGACCAAATTGTATTTTCGATGCTTCAAGAGATTCTAATGAACTAACTGATGTCACATATGGACTACTTTGAGGATGTTTTTTATTCCCTTTCTGGACATGGACAGTATAGTGTGCATACACTTGCATATGCTCTCTGACTAATTATAAAATATCTTAAACTGTGTTCTGAAGATGAACGGAGGTCTTACGGGTGTGGAACAACATTAAGGTGAGTCATTAATGACATCAATTTCATTTTTGGGTAAACTAACCTTTTAATGCCAGGCATTTTTGCTGTAAATAAAGTCCTTGTCACCCTTTCTTTCGATATGAGCCTTATTATGCAAGTCATAATTTTATTGGAGAAGAATTTTGTGTACATTTTCTTTTGATCAGAAAATGGAGGAATTATCACCAGGCATGTGTTCTTACGACTTGCGCTACATCTATAATTGTGTGTCTCTAATTTCTATTACAGAAAGTTCAAGTTGTTATAACTGTTCTGGACTATGACAAGATTGGCAAGAACGATGCCATCGGCAAAGTGTTTGTGGGCTTGAACAGCTCAGGCACCGAGCTCCGTCACTGGTCAGATATGCTGGCCAACCCGAGGAGACCCATCGCGCAGTGGCACGTGCTCAAGCCGGAGGAGGAAGTGGATGCCCAGCTGGCAGCTCAGAAAAAATAGAGCAGCCCGAGCCCAAACCCAGCCCCCTTCCCCACAAACCCACCCGTGTAGTGCTCTTTACCCAGTGCGTGTAGATACCTCAGTGATATAAGGATCCATGCACCCTCACTCCTAATTTCGTGTCTAAGAAAACCGCCTTCTCAGACCAGCCCCCTTGAGATGTTGTGTTGTTACGTCAGTCGACCCCCTTCCTTCCTTCCTTCCTTCCTTCCTTCCTTGCGTCGATAAACTTTTCTCTATCCTTTATTGTTTCACCTCCATCCATGACCTTAAAGTCCCCGACCAAATTCCCCCTTCTTTTAAGCAATATGATCTGTATAGATAGCGCATGACTGGAGGAATTTATTATACCACAGGTGTATATATCAGTATGCAGACGAAAATGATTTCTAGTTTATGTGTTTGTATGTTGTTACCCGTTTCCTAATCTGTGTATATCTTGATGTTTTTAATAAGATGTTCTATTTTAAATTATGTAAATGCAGACATAGAAGAGCCAATATTATATATAACGGGATTTAAGAATTTTAAAATGATTGCATTCCACTAAAATATACGATATATCTCTATATGAATATTTACAAGCTAAAGAATTCCAACCTGCAAGACGCTAGTGGAGGTACACTCACTTCGTAAAGGACGGTTTGCGCTTCATGTTTACTTAAAAAGAAAAGGAAAAAAAAAAGCATACAGATGTACACGTTGAACACACACAGAACACCAAGGCCATTAACTAATATGGTTTCATGGTATATATATATTAATATGCTGCTGGAAATTATACAAGCACATGATTGCGTAAGAACTTTTTGTACTAATTTATCAAACTGAGGACCTGTACGCTTTGCTTAAACCACTATAACGGAAGGGATTCTTCTTACTTGACGTAAACCAATCAGCCTTTTCTTTTGATTTCTAACACGGTGATGCTGTTAACTTTTAGTGGAACGGGTCCCCTGTTTGCTTCTTTCTTGTTTTCGGTCCTTAGATTCCTGAATCTGATTTGGCGCCTTCACGAAAACTGGAAATTGACAATTTATGGGACAGTCTCTCGAGCTGTAGCCATCGTTTCCTTGAAGCTTGATTTTGTGAATCGCTTCCTTTCTTGTCGTTGGACTCGTTTCGTTGACGAATTTGTGGTTCAGCCTCCAAAAAAAAACGAAACCAGGAGTTTTGACTCTAGCTTTAAGACAACTATTTTTTAGATTAAGTCAACGTCTGAATATTTTTGGTAACTGCATGTTTTTTTTTACAATCTTTGCTAAAGGCCGGGTAATGGGGGGATTTTATTTACACCGGGGCGTCTGTTTCAAGAGACTCCCTTGCCTTCAATCAAAAGGTAATCAAACGTTGCGGGACGGCAACTTTCAAAGCGGTCAGTCCCGACTAGTCGACGAGGAGGAGAGGAGAGGCGAGCTTTTAAACACTGCCATTGTTTTCGGGGAGGTGCGAGGCGTACTCGACTCCTCCCTCCACGCACACTCCACTCGGATAGTGGTTGTAGCTTCAGTTCATCGGGGAACAATGTATTTTGGCCGCTATGGTGCCCTAAACAGCAGTTTTTGCTTTCTGTTGCCTTCTCACAGTGACAATAGCGTTAGCCATGCTTAACTGCCAATCCCTTCCCCTGTGGCTACTGTTTTGCACTGTACCATCTCCGAACGGACAATTGCTTGCTGGGAAACCGCAACGACGTTGACTCGCGGCTCGGCCACACACGGTCCGTTCAATTATCAAGCGCACGAAAGCGGACCGGCCACAAGCCGGTTTGGACGCCATGAGCATTAGCGAATCTTTAACAATAACCGTAAAAGTTAATGGTCTGTACAGGTGATAACACTGCATTCTAATGTCCTTTACTACGGGTCTAACAAGAGGGCGAGTAGACGTTTAGTCCATTAAAACCATGAGTTATCTTGGAGGAACCTCTTGCGTACACTAGATGCTAGCTTCAGGAGGAGTTTCTAAGTGTTGTCAATGTTATTGTGTAGGTGATAGCACTGTTACTTAAAAATAAAAGGAGGAAAAAAAGCTGTTCGTCATTCCATAGAAGTCTCTAGGGACTGAGTTGTGTGTCACTGTGACTGCGGTGTGTGTGCTTAGCGTTGTAGTTTTCAGTAGGTAGCGGCCATCTTGTACTATAGTGATGTTGTGCTACCATCCCCCTATCACACGACGAGAGTAGGAAAGAGAGCGCGCAAGAGCGAGACGGCGAGAAATGATCAGTTTCTAATGACCGACGCGGAGCGCGCAAGCGGGTCAGTTGACACAGCATTTTGTTGAGCACTGTGCAATACTTGTATGTTCATTCCCTTAGTCTTTAAAGGGGCGGCATCGCTTGATAGGGGTTAAAAACAACAGAAACTAAAAAAAACGCAACCCTACAGTGAGGCGATGCATCCATCGACCGTAGTCTGGTTAGGTCACAGCACACGTGTGTAGTTTGGAGCTCAACATCTGTAAACTTGTTAAGGATTCCTCCGTTTTTCCCGTTGAGTTTTCCTGCACACAGATTTAACCATCCAAACATTTGGGTAAACATATATAGGATGTACCCCAAATATGAGATTATCTATCTATCTATCTATCTATATATATAAATACATATATATATAGGCTATATATAAAACCCTTCCCTTTCAGAATAGGTGTATATATTTTTATATTTGTCCTGATATCATTTCCTCGTTATTGAGATCACCTGGATATAAGAGAATTGTATCAATCTTGTTATGGAAACTATCTGTTGTACTATTAATTGGCTGTACCATTTTGTCATCGTTGTTATGATTAAACTCATGACTATTACCCGGTTATTGTTCCTTTAGTGCCCTATTGAAGACCATTTTATATTTATTATGGAACTCAGAATGTACAGTATGGACTGTGTGTTTTGTTTCTACTTTTTATCGTGGGACCAAGTATAGTTGGCACTTTCATTTCAATGTTGCAATAAATATTGACTGATGCGTTTTATTCATCGCTGAATATAATTTCTTACCCTGTAGGAGAGGTCGAACCTTGAGAATAACTCCAAAAACGTGTAATTGCAACTATAAGTAGGCCTACAGTTAGGCTATTCCTTGACTACTCATGTATTCTCATTATCTATGATATCTTAATACAACAGGCTTGTTTATAAAACAAGGATAAAATGCATTTTTTTAGAGTCACAAACTGAATGCAGTACTACACTCGCTTAGTATGGCAAAAAGGTGTTCCTCGCACTATCAGGTGTCTGCGCGCTAGGTGTAGAACCGGACATACAGTAGAAGACAGCATTGCTCATGCACCTCAGAGGTTTGTAAAGTAGTCTGAAAAGCCATTTCTAGTCCTGCAAAGCAACGCTATCTTTTACTGAAGCCTACCAAAGCACCCAAAAGCTCTGACAACTTGAAAAAGAGAAAAAAAACAAAGACCCATCGCTCTGCGTACGACCTACAGTACAGCACACGCATACAACCCTCTGATACTCTACTACAACGAAAAGCCACCTTTCAAGAAAAAGCTGTGTAAAGAATTAGAATCTGATGCTGTAGGGAGATCCTAGTTGCCTTTGTGTATATCAACTGCCTGCTTGAGTATTTTTGTGTGTGGAAATTTTCTCTGTAATCTTGTAGAACTGTTCGGGGTGTTTTTTCCTGCCATACTGCTCGCCCCAGCGGCGAGCCGACAGTTATATTGCTGTGTATACCTTCATTTTTGATGAGGTGTTTTACAATTTCGTTTCACTTTGTGTAGTGATTCACTCTGTGGAGTTTCTGACTGTTGTTATATAACTTCATATACACAAATGTTCAATAAAAATGTTTTATTTCCTGTTGATACAGAACCTTCTCGGGAGCTCTTTTTTTATAACTGATGAAATGAATGGCAAAAATGTACCCATTGTTTCCACCAAAATATTATTTTGTTGTTCTTAGTGCAATAAAATGCAGTAAATAGAACAAAACAATCTAGTTCCAAAAAAAGAGCCCATCCATCTGTAATTATGAATGATCACATCATGGAAATTATTATATTGACTTTTTTTCAATTATGTTGAATTGTCAGCTCTAAAATATTGATTTTATCAACTAGAAATTGCTTTACGCAAGGGTAATTTCTATTAAAATCATTATTTAAAAAATTCAGCAATGTAATTGAAATTCACTTGTCAAAGCTGTTTCCCATGATCATTTATTTATTTATTTATTTGTTTGTTTGTTTAAAAAGAAATATCATCTTGGAATTATTAAGGTTATATAGACTCACCTAAAAGATTATTAGGAACACCATACCAATACTGTGTTTGACCCCCTTTCACCTTCAGAACTGCTTTAATTCTACGTGACATTGATTCAAAAAGGTGCTGAAAGCATTCTTTAGAAATGTTGGCCCACATTGATAGGATAGCATCTTGCAGTTGATGGAGATTTGTGGGATGCACATCCAGGGCACGTGGAAGCTCCCATTCCACCACATCCCTAAAGATGCTCTATTGCTTTGAGATCTGGTGACTGTGGGGGCCATTTTAGTACAGTGAACTCATTGTCATGTTAAACAAACTAATTTGAAATGATTTGAGCTTTGTGACATGGTGCATTATCCTTCTGGAAGTAGCCATCAGAGGATGGGTACATGGTGGTCATAAAGGGATGGACATGGTCAGAAACAATGCTCAGGTAGTCCGTGGCATTTAAACAAGGCCCAATTGGCATTAAAGAGGCCTAAAGTAAAAATCCCCCACACCATTACACCACTACCACCAGCCTGCACAGAGGTAACATTTTTCCAGTCTTCTACTGTCCAAATTTGGTGAGCTCGTGCAAATTGTAGCCTCACTTGTGGCTTCACAAATGCTTTGCTGCATATCTTGGTTGTACTGAGTGGTTATTTCAGTCAAAGTTGTTCTTCTATCAGCTTGAATCCGTCAGCCCATTTTTCCTCTGACCTCTAGCCTCAACAAGGCATTTTCGCCCACAGGAGTGCCGCATAACCCGCATACTGGATGTTTTTCCCTTTTCACACCATTCTTTGTAAACCCTAGAAATGGTTGTGCATGAAAATCCCAGTAACTGAGCAGATTGTGAAATACTCAGACTGGCCCATCTGGACCAACAACCCTGCCATGCTTAAAATTACTTAAATCACCTTTCTTTGCCATTCTCACATTCAGTTTGGAGTTCAGGAGATTTTCTTGACCAGGACCACACCCCTAAATGCATTGAATCAGCTGCCATGTGATTGGCTGATTAGATAATTGCATTAATGAGAAATTGAACAGCTGTTCCTAATAATCCTTTAGGTGAGTGTATCTGATCTATATGACTGGATTGCTCATCACGTTCTAAACTGCCGTTAGGCAGTAAAGCCACCGGAAATGTTCAAGAGGCCATCTTACTTTTCCTTACTGACAGAAGGCATCATTGACTTACAGCCAAAACATTGAGCTAAAATCACCGACGCCGTGCAGCGTCTCAGTCTCACAGGATTGATTTTATGATATGTGTATGTATGTAAATGAATAGTGACTTCAGATGTTATCTGTAATGTTTATGGTCTTTTTGGAGAGGATAAGTCATATTGAAATCTTTGATGAGGGTGTGTCCACTGCACACTACCAACACAGGTATCTGACCAAACACAAAAATATATTTCTTTATGTGTATAATTATGGAGGAAATATTAAACATCAACATATATCTGTGTTCAGCTGCCGAAATTCATTGAAATAGCCTATGTATACTAATACAAGTCTCCTTTACTATAGGCATTATATTTTATTCAAGTTTGCCATGCATCATCTCAGAAACGTCAGAGTTATCTGCCTGAATAAGTTATGATGCGTGTATTTTATTTCCTGATTGAGCAACATTATTTGTCTCAAATGTATGGCGTTTAGTTTCCACATGAGTAAAGTGTTATGTATGCTATATGTTGTTGAATGAATTATTAATTAAACTATCATTTAAATCATTTACTGCTTTGAAACGCATGCTGTTAATGAAATTGTTGGACCATTTGCCTACTTAATAAAAAACAAAACTACAACACAACATAAATACATAAACTCAACAGTACAAGATGATTTTAGGTTACAAGGCATAACTCTATTCCAATTTCAGAATGCACACTTTGACAGTTGTAATACATATGCTGAAGTGTCTCGTCTGTCAGCTATCTATCCCTTCAATCTTAAAACTATTCAAACTTTATGGCTGGGCTTTCTCAAGCCAACATAAAAATGTGTCTACAAACTTTTCAATACTGATCTCTAATAGAGAGAAAGCTATTTTACCAGTCTCACTTTCTGTGGTATAAAGTCCTGGTCAGACGTATTACATACCTGCCTTCTGTCTTAACCAAAAGAAATTTAAATGAATGGATCCTGCAATAATGTGTTTAACTACCAACCACATTCCTACATAAATTAACATCTGCACTGGACAAACTATTAAGCACTGCCTTTTATACTTAACTTGAACAAGAAAATAATTATTCATCCTAAAATAATAAATAATGTTAGATACAATAAATTTGACAGCAGAGATAAATGCCTTCTCGGTAAGGTTAACTTTTGGAGCCCTGGAGATTTGGTTTCTGCGCACATTTTACATTATATATACTGCATAAATAATAAGACTATAGCAGCATTCTTCCTGGATTTGACATTTGATAACGGATCACAAACACTAGTAGGCGATATATGGATTCTAACATTGAATGTTAGAATCCATATGAATCTTGAGGGTCAAATGTGAAATATCAAAGGTGAACCAAAATGTCTGTCTTTAGTTCAATATCATCTTCCATTTCAGGCTCACTGAGTGTAAAGCCCACAGAGATATCCTCTGAGCGGATTGGGGCTCGGGAGTGAGCGCACGGAAGGGCTGATAATGAAATATGGGCTCCTTCAAGAACAAGATAAGAGCGAAGCTGCGCGGGGGTCTCAGGGCTATCAGCGCCACACGATCAAATGCATTTTGGTATACATGACTTTGACCATCCCGCACCATTACGTACATATTACTCAGCAGCCGGTCGCATCATCTGTGAGTAGATCTTCAAGGTCTGCTTTAGAGCAATGAATACGAGATGAGACCGGTGTCTGTGCGCCTTCTAACAATCAAACTCGAGCATGAGTGCAGAATGTGGCCATGATCTCAGGTTACAAATCCTTCCGGGGGAAAAACCTCATGTACTTCCCTGAATCTGTTGCTAAGCCGAGATACAAAAACGATGATGAAGTATTGAGTAAATGTAAATTTGGTTTGTGCAATTGCTACAATAACAGATAATAATGTGTCAAATGTTAAAAGTTCAACGGCGTCTTGTTGTGAAACTATATATAAAAACAAAAAAAGCATTTCCCGTACATTTCAATGGCAGTTGCCTGGCGGGTGTAGGAGTAGGACCCCTGTCTCTGGCTGGAGTTTTTGTTTTTACCTGTATGTTCCAAAACAGCCCACAAAGTAAAATAATATTCAATATGGAAGTGATTCTCAACAAGGGAACCGGGGCACACTGGGGACCTCTAGAAACTTCTAAGGAAGCCTTAGGGACTAAAATAGTTTAAAATAGAGAAAACAAGCATTGAATTAAAGATGCGAGCAGCAATAAAAAGGCCCTTACAAAAAACAGGAAAACAGAGCATTGTGGGCAATATGCATTTATAGGGATAGTTCACCCAAAAAATGAAAATTCTGTCATCATTTACTCACCTTCATGTTGTTCCACACCTGAATGAGTTTTTCTTCTACACTGTAAAAAATTATTTAGAAAAAAAGTTACCTGGTTGTCTTAAAATTTTGAGTTCATTGAAATTGAAATTTTGAGTTAATACAATTAACATTTTTTGAGATTCGACAAGCTTTTTTAAAATATTATTACAAGATTTTTGTAATCATATTGGGTAACTGTGTGTGTTTTATTTCTGATGACGCAGTGAAACATGCCAAATTGTGCTATTTTCATGATTTATCACATTTTTTATGTGGTTCAGATACAACAAATATTTTGAGTTTCTATTTATTAAACACATTTCCTTCATTGTATCAACTCAAATTTTTAATTTCAATAAACTCAAAATTTTAAGGCAACCAGGTTACTTACTTTTTAAAGTTAAATCTACAAAAAACAACCAAGATGTTTTACAGTGTACAGAACACAAAAGAAGATATTTGGATAATTAGCAATTTCAATATTCACTGTAAAAAAAGGGCAAATTTTTAACTTTTGCAGTACTATCGACTTGGATGTTTAAGTTAGGCTATTTCAAATTAAATTATGTTAAACAGACTTTAAAAAATGAGTTACATCTTGTATAACTAATAAAAACAAGTTTAACATTTCTTAACTTATTTTGATGAGTTAAAACAATGTAAAAACCTATGTTGTCATAACTTATTGAACTCCGGCCAAAATGCCAAATCACGTCAGAAATCCCCAAATCCGACCCCGACACTCCAGATCTTGTCAAAAGATATCCATTTTGTCTGGTGTCCAAAACCAGTAAAACCTGTCAGCAGAAACTCTTGTCTGGTACCCAAACTCTATTAACTTCTTCTATCTTCTGTCTTCTATCAGGCTGAGAGAAAGCAAGAGCATAAGCATGAGCCAGGAGATGAAGTGATGATAGTAAAAATAGCAGTTTATTGAATAATCTCATTGTGGGGTGCAGCCAGCCATCCTTTATTTTTCCAGCTAGGTCCCACTGAGATTAAAATAAATCTCTTCTTCCAGGAATTCCTGGCCAACATGGCCGGCCGTAATAAAATTTCACATAGCCTATAACAGATAGATATTGGGCGGTCGTGCGCTTTAGGTGCGCAAGACCCCATTTCGCCTGCCAGCGCATTTTTTCCTTTCCTTTTGCACAACGGCAAGCGCGTCAAGTATAAACCCCTTGTCAGCGTGGGGAGGATCGCGTTGCGGAGCTAGGTGAAAGTATAAACAAGGCTTCAGTGTGTGAGCACTCATCCATGTATTATAATCATTGAAACATTTGCAAATAAGATTTTGGTCAGTTTGGCCAACAGAGGGCGCTACTCGCTAATTGCAGCTTCGACTCGTATTATGCGACTTCCTCTACTCATTACGTACTCGCCCTAGTTTTGTCATTGAGAACGACCGCGAGGATGTCATCATCATCAGCTTCAAAGTAAGAAACAAAATAATACATAAAGTCCTAATGCATCTAAACGTACACAAATTTCTACTGGCTGCTGTTCGTCGCTTCCCATACAAACTGAGATAGCGCGCGAAGGTTATACGTCACACATTGTGGTGTGGCGTATCTGAATATACAATACATTTCGCAAGTTCGTAAATGCGCTTATATAAAAGACTTTTACGAGACCTATGTTTCAAAACAGTTTTTTAACGAACAAACAAAAAGTCCTGTATATGTGCTTTGATGTGGAAAGGGGCCGTGGTGCGAAATGTCAAGTAAAGCAAATGAATGGCATTGCCCTCTTTATAGTAAAAGTTCTTTATTCACAAAACAGCCGCAATATACACTACTTTCAATCTATAAGGCAGGCCTTAAAGCACTAATTATCCAGATAGAAGTGTACTAGGTTTTTTTAGACTAATAATGACTGCTTTTATGAAGTGTTATGCCCATATATTAACATGCCCATAATGTGTGAGGACAATAACATTGAACATTCCAATGAAACGGTGATAGTAGAGATTGCAGTGATGTGACCCTGGACCACAAAACAAGGATACATTTTTTGAAATTGAGATTTATACATCATCTGCCGAATAAATAAGCTTCCCACTGGTGTACGGTTTGTTAGGATAGGATGAGATACAACTATATGACAATCTGGAATCTGAGTGCAAAAAAAAAAAAAAAGAAGAAGAGAAAATTGCCTTAAAATTTGTCCAAATTAAGTCCTTAGCAATGCATATTACTAAAAATAATAGTTTTATATATGACTAGTTTTGTGCACTTATATTTCAAAAAATCTGGTTAAATTGTCAAGAAGTACAACTAATGTTCCATTGCAATTTTTAAAATTGTAAGTGCCAGTTTCTGTGGACTGATTAGTTTATATATATATACCTTTTACCAAGAAAACAATTATCAAAATCCCAATTTTTAGCCAGGGACCTCTGATTGAGTTGACACGGAATGACCCTATTGTAAAATATCAGAATAAATGACTTCTAAAGACATTTTATTTGTCCCCAGTGCCACTAGTTAAACAAATGCTCATAAATGGGCCAAATCATGTTTATTTTAATGTAATGATGTACATGTTTCTTGTCAGATTAAGACAGAAAATGTCCCACTAATCTAGTCAGTCAAACGTGTGTGAGGCTCGGGAAATGATGGTCATGGGCATGATGTGTGTAAATATGACAACAAGACGATAGCAATCCGGTTGTCGAGTGTGATGTCACACGTCACAGCTCCCAGTCCTTCAGTTCCCAAAAGCAAACAACAAACAGCTAATGTACACTTATAGTGTGATACAGTACTACGGAAAGATCTTGACTCGTTAAATATTTGAGACTGTGGATTAAAAGTGTGCGAGACCTGCATGTGTTCATAAACTGCTGTTATGAGGTAGCATTCTCACTCGGACCTGGAAAGACGCAATGTATCAAAACAAGGTGGATTGGATTGTGTGGCCAGTGGTCACCCCCTCCAAATCAATTAGTAACTCAAAGGTGGGGTAAGTGTTATTTCAAAACCGTTTTAGAAAAAGGACTAGGGCTGAGTGGAATAACAAACTTGTAGCCATTCAGCAGGTATGGGGCGTGTCTATTAGGGATGTAACGATATTGACAATATCGCGCTTTCGCGGTTGTAAACGTGTCTCGATTTCATCGTGGTTGGGTTACAATATTAAAAGGACAGGTGTCCAGGAATAAACACACATAAAACTCCTGATGTTAGTTACACTTACAGAAGAATAAAATAAAACCTATTTCATTACCTTTTGGAGCTTGGAAGGATTCAGTTTGAGCAGATGTTTAATACCATCATCGTATGTCCTCGTCAGAGTTCGTTTACCAGTATATTCAGCATCTGCCTCATATTCGCAATCTCCAGCATATTCTCCAAACTCATTTTCAACGTCTTCAAAATCAATATTTTGATCACTGACAGCTTTCATCAAGAGACAGTGACACTAATATTTGATTGTGTTTAGTAGCCTACTTGCTCTCTGCTGTAAATCACTAACCCATTTCAAGTTTTGCAGATTATAATTATTGTGTTGTTTTCTGTCAGAGGTAACTATGAGTGAAACTCACTTCATCATTGCGTATCAGACATTGCCACCTTGTGGAATAAAGGTGAATTGCGGCCTATTTCGTCATTATAGATTAATTTATCAGTGTGCAAAAAAAAAAAATAAAAAAAAATATATATATATATATATATATATACGTACAATATAGGGATGCACGATATTATCGGCACAACATCGGAATCGGCCGATAAACGCTTAAAGTATAAAAATCGGCATCTGCCAAAATGAAAAAATTATGCCGATATGATAACGTGTTAATATGCGCCTGCAATAACTCACGTGTGCAAGGAGTGCTACAGCGATGAGACCATGTCAGCACTGCGGTCATTCTTGAAGTGAAAACAACCTAATACATTGCATGTACAGTGATTTATATTGACTGTTTTTAAAGGCTGCCTTGAATTTGTGAATGCACGTGACCGTCAGCAGCAGATTTGCCTGGTATTCACAACAACTAGACCAAAACGAACCCAAAACAAGCCCAATCGCGTCTCCTCACTCTCAAGCGCGTGCGGCAGCCTCCACAGCAGCAGAAGCTCCTCCTGGTCCTAGTGCCCTCCAGCTAGACCGCTATATATTTATACATGTAGTGGGTGCGCTGTTGTTACACTAATACAATGAAAAGTAGAATACACAAATAAATTAAAGTTACTTCTTGTTCTGAATAAACAAATCAGTAATGATGTCATAAATCACAAGCAAGACACTTGTAAATTAAATACTTTTATATACCGTGTATTAATCTGTAATAAAATTTTAGGAAATGGATGATGAAAAAAATCCAAGGAGCTCTACAATAGGTGTGCACAAATGCTAAATCCCAAAATACAATATTTAGGTTACAGCTGCATCTGGGGTAAAAAAATATTTTTTTATTTTATTTATTATTGGTTAAATGTATTATTGTTATTTTCAGGGCTTTTAATATACTCTTATCATACAAAGAACTTTGTTAACATTTATTTATCTTCAACAAGAATCCTTTTAGTAAGGAGAACTCAGAAATCTGAAACCAGAATGAAAAAAAAAAGTTTTTGCTTAAAATGGTGTTGTTTCCAAACAAAGGTAACAAATAAACATATATCGGTATCGACATCGGCCAAACAGAGCTGAAAAAATCGGCATATCGGATATCGGCAAAAATCTAATATCGTGCATCCCTAGTACAATACACACCTCGGGTCGTTAGCGACCCTATACAATTTTGACAAATACTAGTGAAAAAACTGGCATTCAATTATAATTCTATTATTGTTTTCTTGTTATATTGTTTAAAATGGATTGATTGAGGAATACTAAGAATGTTGATGTCTAACTTTAAAAAATGAATGGGGAGCAGGGTAGTGAATGACGCGACCCGAGGTATGCATTTAAGAGTTAAAAGCACTGTGATCCGCGTGAAGCAGAATAAATGTCAGTATTTTTTCACTATTATAATCACAAACACTATCATGAGCTAATTAACAATACCGTGAGCTTTTCCACAATATCGCAATAAATATCGTACCGTGAGGTCAATATCGAAATTGTATCGTACCGTGAGATTTTGATAGCGTTACATCCCTAATGTCTATGGTGAGAAGAGAGGCTCAGTGCACATCATTATTCAAAACACGAGTCACACAGGACGGACATTAGCCAAGAAAGAACTATTTTGCTTAAATATGCTCGTGTGTCATGTTGGCTTGTTAGTCCATATGCGATCGTATTGTGGCTCACTTCAGCGATGATAAAGACCCGTTCATTTCCACACCGTATGGAGCATCTAAATCCCCTCAGTGTTTCAAGGTTTCAAGCGTCAGCTCACAAAATGTGTCCGACAGGTAAGATACTATACTCCTAATATATGTTTGTTTCCTCTTTTCATCTATATTACCCATCCGGTCATAATTGTAATATGTTGTTAGCTGGACTATCGAGCTTGTATACTAACGTTATCGAGTTGTTCATGAGAACGGTTTGTGTTTTGTGATCGCTATAATAACTCTAATCTGGTCATTATTGTAATACGTCATTAGCTGGACTGTCGGCTCGTGTTCTATTGAGTTGTTCATGAGAACGGTTTGTGTTTTTGTGATGGAAGGGATGACTTTTTCATTGAATATTCGACCTGGATTAGTTACACACAGATTCTGCCATAGTCGTTGCTTGGGTTACGTGTTTGGGGCGGAGCTATCAAAATAGGGCCGAGACCCTTTTTGGTGGTAGGGGCTGGTTTGTTTTGGTGATTTGAAATATCAACAACGATTACGAGATATCACTTACCCCACCTTTAATCAGTTCATCTTATAACAATTTATACCTGCACTGTAAAAAAAGAAAGAAAAAAAGTCTCAAATTGAAAATTTTCAGTTGACTGATCACATCTACATTTTTCAGTTGGCCGAATTGAAATTGTGTGAATTGGTGCAATTTAATTCACAGAAATTCAATTCGGCCAACTTAAAAATGTAAATGTGATCAGTCACTAGAAAATGTTCAATTGGAGATATGATTTTTTTTTTTTACAGTGTAGGAAAAATGTATTCATAAAAGCAGTGTAATTAGAAAATATAAAACTTAGTGAAGCGATAGCTGTGGGTAAGCTGTGCCACCACATCTATGTAAGTGTCAATCATATGCAGATTTCTGCGAACAAAGTGACCTTTTTTTTTATTATTTACAAGCAACATTTGCATGTGCATGCAGTGTATAAAACCATGTAAATGTATTAAATGTAGCTGTTGGGTCAAATGTGCCAGTGATAGTGATGCAAAATCGATAGGAAATATTAATATAAACAAGGTTAGATAAAAGGTAGATGAAACCATTTTACATATTAACCTTTTCCTAGGCTGGTTTATGAAAATACTAATAATGTGCAGAAATGAAGACAGGACCTAAATAAGGAATAGGATTGTGTGTTGTGCACACCAGTCAGTTTGGCTGTTCCAGACAGACTATCAATCTGCATCAGTGGAGGTTTTTTTTTCAGTGACTCTTTCTGCATGTTGCATCATAACCATATGTACAGTATGCTGTTACTTACATTATATAGTGTGCCTATTAAATTTTGTGAGCAAATCTGTGGCGGTAGGGTCTTCATTCTGAAGATGAGAAGATATATTTCGATCTGTATGGCATAGCTAGGATTTGAGCAACCAGAGTGGAGTGTGAAACCGGAACGGTTCCGTCATACATGAAGTATCTGAAGAGTCCTCAGAAGGGTGAGATGTCAGGTTTGCTCATTAGCGGCTGTTAGCCGAGTTGGCTTTTGTAAATTCACTGCTGTTTGTAAATTCACAGAGAGACTGTTTGTCTCTCTCCATAGAGTCTTGTGTTGCTCCGTGGTTATGATTCTCGCTAATAGTTAGGTGGGCCACAGTTACTCCTGATACTAATCATCCTGTGTTCAAATCCTGTTCTTTTTGTGAATGTCAGAGGATGTGTAGCAGGAGTGGGATCTGATTTGGTTCTATTCAGGCCAATTTACATGACGGCAACTTTTTGTCAGGTTTTATCGCATTTCTATGTTGCGATTAATTGCTGAAGCTTTTATCACGGTATGCAGTATTATCACGACATTGAAATAATAAGTTACAAAAAAAGTGTCTATCTAAACCCCTCCTTTCCGCAAGCTTCTCTGCTCTGATTGGCCAGATGACCCAGTCTGTTGAGATCAGTTACAGCACGTGTCAGAAAGGAATCGGCCATTACCAGAACTTCAGCTCTGAAGGCTTCGTAAATCCACAGCAATTGTACACACTGTAAAGATAGTTACGACGATGGCCATATCAATCTGAGCGTGAGTCCGATGATGAAACGTTGGAATAACTAGTTATTCGAATGCAAGGATGAATTGAGCAGGACGTTTCTTAGATATGTTTTTACTCAGTTTGAGGTTCATTGTGAAGTGCAAATACAATACTACAGTATCTTCTGGGTAATTCCCATTCTAAATATACAGCTCTAGAAAAAATTAAGACCACTTAACATGGATTTCTCAATGGTCTCTTCATTTTTTCCAGAGTTGTATAATACTACAGTACCTCAAGATAATTCCCTTCTTAAATACTTCTAATATTATCAATACTTCGAGGTAATTCGGCATCCTGTCGAGAAGCTACCATCACTACCTCAAACACTCGAGCACAGAGGTCTTTAGCTTCTATCCACTCTCACCGTCCTTCCCAAATGTACGCTGGTCCGACACAGGATCATTAATAATAACTCTGAGTAGTACAGCCTCACCCCGAGGGCGGCTCTAGTCTTCCAACACTATCACCGTCTCTGCCGTGGTCTGTTTGAGCATAGAATCTTTAGTACTTCTATTCCTCAGCTGCACAGCATATATACCTGGCACGACTCCAGAGTTGCTCTGTGCAGAAATTCAGTTTTATTCACGGCTGGGAGATCACTGGTCAAAACAACCAAGTGAGTCTCCAGAACACCTTACAGTTAAGTGAAAATTAATGTCACTCTAGTTTTCTTCACTGTGATTGCTTTGTACGATCTAAGTTAATCATATGACTGTTCAATTTGTGTTAAGCACCTTTTTGGGTAAGTCTACATGGTCTTAGACCTGAACATCTTGGGTTTTTCCTTTATGATCACTTCTGAGGCCATTAAATAAAATATTTGGACTCACTTTATATTAGGTGGCCTTTATTACAAGACAATGTACTAACATTTTAATTAATACTTTGATACAATGTACTTAGTGTACATACATGTTTTTACATTAAAAATGACCTGCATGTAATTACATCTGTAATTAATTTCTGTACATTTATAATTACACTGTTGACACTTCCCTTACACCTAACCTTAACCAACCCATCCCACCACACCTGTTCCTAACTTTACCCGTATCCCACCTCAATATCACCAAAAGTGTTTTGGAATACAATATGAACACCAAAAATACATTGTACTTATTTGTTGAGGTAAGTACATAGAAATATTTGGTCCCATTTTATATTAAGTGGCCTTAACTACTATCACAGGAGACGACTATAACTTTATTTACATTCACAGATTGCTATATTACATACTGCTTGAAAGGTAATATTGGAAAAAGCATAATGGGGCACTTTAAACCTGTTCAGCACAAAATGAAACACTGAAATATTTACCATTAAGTGTCTGAACAATCATAAGTTTATTTGCATAAATTATTTATTTTATTTAACAAATTATTTCTATCAATCATGTGACTGTGAGTGGGTCTGCTGTGTAAGTCCCACTCTGATTCACAAAGCTAGTGTTTAGAACGTTAAAAGCGTTCTATGTAGTATTTTTGCAGTAAAATATCCAAAAACCACTAGGCCAGTGTTATATATTTTTTCAGTTTAGTACTTACAATATCCCAAATGTTTCCAACTATTTGTAAATTGTGAGAAAATTGCTATTTTAACCAAGGACCCGGGACGTGTCAGCATAGCGTTTGAGCGAGTCGCCTGTCAATGGCATCATATCTGCGTTACCCTCGGTTTTATTCTGCAAACGCTTTTCTCTTAGCAGTCTGAACATGTCACAGCAGCGCCGAGCGAACGCACAGAGGAACGTCATAATATCATTTTAAACACACTTAAATGTATCTAATATGATAAACAGAGCTGCTTTACCTTATAATCATGACCAGAAAAAGAGGAAGTCCGCGCGCCAGGCGACTGTGTCCCGTCTAGGGCTGCACGATTAATTGAAATCGAACCGCAATCGCGATTTGGCTTGTGCGATTATGAAAGCTCAAAGGCTGCGATATTAAATAAATAAATGCCCAGTGTGAGCGAAGAGCGACTCTGTGATAAACAATGCTCAGTCTGAAAGACTGCGAGTTTGAATCGCTTATAACGTGCGTTTGAAAAAGCAACACGAGTCAAACATCTTTACAAACTAGTGAAGCGTTCATAAACCTGTTCAACAAAAGACAACGTTTAATAACATGTTTTACCTCACTTCATATTGTCAGTCAAGTGTGTGTGAGCTGATGTGGCTTCTCATCAGAGTGAGGCAGACGATGCATTATTTTATAGCATTCTATGTCAGTCAGCACTGCATTATAATACACTTTATTATTATGAAAATACCCTTGAGGGGTTGAAAAACTCAAATACACCATATTTTGCTGCAGTCGTGTTTATTGTCGTCATGTTTAAGCAAAGCGTCTCTATCTTCTGTTTACACCGCATTAGCTTCACATCAGTAATTTCCTCAAAATGAACGTTAATTACTTCTCTGAGGCAAATGTGCCGTTTTTCCGCTCGAGGGCGCCCTCTGGCTTTCAGTATGAATAAAAAAAAATTGGGTAATCAATAATAAGAAAATAATACTTAATACATTTTAAAACTTAATAAACTTTTTAAAATTATAAATTTGTTGAACAATCCATGTTTTTCTTCAATGTACAGGAGTTTTTCCCCCACAGTGGATGCACGAGGTTCATATTTCATATTAAAGACAGACTTTAAGAATAACTCCTTAGGCTTAGACCTTTCCAATGTTTTTTAGTCATAGGCTGTCTGCATATTAATAGGTAACCCAGCAGTTTTATTTGTGTGTGTGTGTAAAATAAGTTTTCTGTAAAATATTACAAAAATAATAATAATAATTCGTATTATATTGTTATATTTATTCTGACATACTCTTTTTTTATTGGTAATTATGAAAATGTTATTGTAATGGTAATATTTCTTATTTTTAAAAATATTTTTAGCAGTAATAATAATCATAATAATTATTAGTCACATTAATATAAAAACAAAAAATGTTATAAACACACTTTTCATTTGTAAAAAATTATAATAACAATAATCGCATTTTAAATCGCAATCGCAATTTTACCGAGAATAATCGCAATTATATCTTTTCCCCAAATCGTGCAGCCCTAGTCCGTCCCATCATAATAAAAGTCCTGGTACTCGCGAGCCGTGTGTTTGTGTAACAATCGCTCCTGCGGCCGTGCTCAGCTCAGCAACACTCGGTCCTGCTCTGCTTTACACTACAGTAACGTTAATAACCGCATCCATGAACGTGATTTCTGCCCGAGTCCTATTTTCCACCGGCTGTGAGGTGAAGACCACATGTCCCAGGATACTGCGCTCACACTTGGAGTCATCAAACTACGCCTGTTTAGGATAGGCGCCCTCCAGTGGACGGAAAGTTGCATAGTGCACCTTTAAAACGTACAATCAATTTGGTGTTAACTGGATAAATAAGGACTCAATTAAAATCAATTTAATTCCATAAAACTTTAATGGCTTTTAATGAGGGCCTAGGACTCACCAGCGAATTTGAATGCTGCTTTTTTATATACATTTTGAATAACCCAGGATCACGATGCAGTGAACGTAACATGAGCTTCCATCATTTTTTATACAGAAAGCAAAATCTGATGTATAGCGTCAAAGGTGGAGGAGTGTTAAAGTTCAGTAATGGATGCGTTTGTGTCTCCACCCTTCCCAGAAGAATCCACATGGCTCTTTCTCCATAAAAATGCTAATCCAGACACACGTCTGTCCTGGAGCGGCAAAGAGGAGGAGATGAAGCAATTACTAAAGTATTAGCGCGATAGCAGGCGTTCCTCTCTCGGGGTGAGGGCTCTAATGACCACAGAGACGTTGCTTTATTAATATGCAGGCATGCCGTAGCGGCGTCCCTGCATCCTCTAGATAGCAAAGCCTTCTGCTCGGTAGCCTCTGATTGGTTTATGAATGCCTCATGATTTCCTGCGGCGTCAATCTGGGCCTGTTCTATTCACAGAGGACTGAAATCACACAGCAGGAAATGCTTGGTGAATGTTGTAAAAATGTCAAGATGATGTCAGGATCAAGGTTTACCCCAAAATCAAAAGAAAGAAATCAATTCTATTTTGCATAAATAAAAAAATAAAAAACGTAGTTTACCCTGAAATGTAGTCAGTGCAGTCAGGCAAGTTCCGTTCTCCTGGCAACCGCCAAACCTAGACTCGTCCATCGAATTGCCAGACAGAGAAGCGCGATTCGTCACTGCAAAAAACATGTCTCCACTCCTCTAGAGTCCAGTGGCAATGTGCTTTACACCACTGCAGCCGGCGCTTTTGCATTGCCCTTCGTAATATAAGGCTTGGATGCAGCTGATTGTCCATGTAAACCTATTCCATGAAGCTCTCTACACACAGTTCTTGAGCTAACCTGAAGGCCACAAAGTTTGGAGGTCTGTACTTAATCTTAGCATGTGCTGACCCTGCGCTGTGATTTTATTTGGCCTACCACTTCATGGCTGAGTTTCTGTTTTTCCCAATTTCTTCCTCTGTTATAACACCACCAACAGTTGACCGTGGAATATTTAGTATTGAGGAAATTTTATGAATGGCCTTATTGCACAGGTGGCAACCTATTTCTACGCTTGAACTCACTGAGCTCCTGAGAGCGACCCATTCTTTCACAGATATTTGTAGAAGCAGTCTGCAAGGCTATAGGTGCTTGATTTTATAAACATGTGGCCATGGAAGTGATTGGAACATCCAAATTCAGTGATTTGGAGGGGTGTTCAGTGATTTGGAGGGGATTTTTTCAGTGATTTGGAGGGGTAGTTTTGCCAATATAGTTTATTTTGCCATGGAAGTTGCCAAACAACACAGTGCTTGTTGTGCGAGCTAATGTGCTCATTATATGTGCGGACATATGGTGGTATTTGTACCAACTGAGAACTTGTGAAGAGCTTATCAAATGTTTAAAAAGCACCAGGAATGATTTTGTTGCAAGTACACAAGTGATAATCAGCTGCATGGAGATACGTTTTCTGAAGCCTGTACTATAAAAGGCAACATAAAATGCTTAAGTATTGCGTCTTGTGACATCACATCCTGGTTTTGGTTTGTTTTGACTTCTTTGGTTTATGTTGTGTTCACCATGGCCTTTTGAAAGTGGAGCAAGACCAGCCTTTTTTAGGGTGTCGGCCCGCATGTTTGGTGCACACCAGGGTTTGGATGACAGCTTTCACACTTACTTATTCAAAATGAATTGCACTAACACAGCAGTCGCACCAGAGTTGGTTTTAATCAGACCAAACATGGCAAGTGTGAACATTCCTGACATGAAGTTGAGTAAATGATGACAGAATTTCTTGCCTGAATTGTCAATAGTGAAGGGTAAATAGAAACAGATGTTATTTATTTGTCCATTTTTGTAAGTAATGTAGCACTAAATCATAGGTATACAACTAGATTAAAATAGCAAATATTAACCCTTTAGTTTTACAAAAAGGTATAGATTTTATAATGACATCCATTTGGTTATCAATAAATATGTGTGGCGAGGTGGGCGAGCGAGAGACGTGGGAGGAGTGAGCGAGACTAAGCGTCACCTGCTCTCGGGTCCTTCACTGTCGTCGCTCCTCCTTTTATATGCCCAAGCTCCTCTGTGAGACCGGTTCGGCACGCAGGTGGTGCTCATTATCACTCAACACTGGCCTCGTCCTGCATGCCACAATATGGTTATAAGAATAATCTTTGTATAAGCCAGAATTTCAATACTTCGATACAGCAATTGAAAAAGTTATTGTAAAAAAAAAAAATGTCATGAAGGATTTCTATTCAAACTTTTATTTCAATCTTCTGTACATGCATTACGTAAAGCAATGGGAAACAGATATCTTCCACACCGATAGTCTTAAAAAATACCCTCTCAAATGACAATCACACATATGTCATTAGCACTGTAGATTATCTCAAAGTATATACGATCCCCAAAGTGGTGAGCAAAGAGTTGCTATTTATAAATGTCACATCGCTGTCTTTATCGGCCACGCTCGATAACGTCTCCAATCAGTTTGGTTAAATTAAAACAGCCTAGGCTACGAATCACGCTAACTGTACGAGACGAACAGCTACATCTATTGATACCACGAGTTTAAACAACTTGTAAACATTTGAACGCCGTGTAAAATGTAAAAATCAGACAATAACATATAATATTCATTACAGCATTTGCAAGCTTCAAGCCAGAAACACGTTTGTAGGGTCACGCTCACAGAAGCCGGCGAAAAGAAAAACGGGAAGGTCTTGGATGTGACGGAATTGCACCAAGTACCGCCAACCGCCAGGGAGGATCGGTCACCTAGGTTAAAAAGAGGCCATAAGTTGAGACGCGGGCACTTTTTATACTCGTTTCAATGGGGTAATAGAAATGATGCACTCGTACGAAGGCAACCGTAAAAGAGAACGGAAAGAAAGAAAACTAATTTGGTGCCGCATCACGTACATTCAAACGTGTTTCCTCTTTTCGTTTTTTCACGTAAGCCTTAAAAGAACAGTCAGAGTAGCAAACGTACACGCACATTTACATTAAATATAAGGCGAGTTCCTCCTCGAGTAAAACTGTGTCGGTGGCTCAGTTCCACATCCGGAGGTCCGGCTTCTTGAAGCCTCCCCGCGCGCATTGTCTTCCGGAGAGCGACAACAAGACGGACAGACACGTAAGACCACGTAAAGGACAAAGGGGGTGGCATTTTTCCGGCAAATCCCTCCGGCCGCCGCGGCAAGATGCAGACTCCATTTCAGCCGTCCTCGGGTCGCCGGGTTCTACCTGGTGAGTTGGCCGACCACTTTGAGCAAGGTCTTGTTTTCCTGTTTTAGCTGCTCGTTCTCATCTTCAATATCGTCCAGATCCTGAAAAAGTTAGAAATGTAGAGAGGAGATTGCATTACTTAACCAAAGGACATGTTTTCATTTTACTTCACAAAGTAAGGAAGCTATGATAAAAGAAGCTATGGTAAAAATTTCTTTGTAAGCAATGACATTTTCACCCTTGTAATGTACACTATTACAAATAGGCGGTGTGACACACAGTTCCATGAGTTGAAATGAAAAAGAAACAATCAGTTGCTGGATTAATCATTAATCTAATAGCGTAAGATGGCAGTGTACCGCAGTGGCATACTTCTGAAAAAAGCAGCTTCCTCGTCCAAATAAAACAATTTTATGACTCAAATTAGGTTATCCCAAGGCAAACTGCATCACAAATTCTAAAAATCTGCATTAAAAAAAAAAACAAGTCACATGCCCAATTGAGGCAAATAAACTACTCATCGGATAAAAAGATTTGCTGAAACATTTAATGCAATTCCCTTTTTTGGGGGGGACTTTGACATGATTTTGCCTCGACAGTGGATGGATAACTAGGATTGATTAATTTCTGAAAAGCCAAAGTCTGACGTCAGAATAATCAGGTAATGACCTCCTGGAAGCGTCTCGCATGATAAGATAAGTCATCATTGCATCATTTATGATGTGTGAAAAAAGCCAGTGGTTGTTCCTCGATGGCAGCAACTTCCATATATTTAATAACGGATATTTAACGCAATTTCGCAAGAAGGGACGATTTTGTTTACTTGAACACATGGGACGGAAACGCTGCTTTATTTGCTAAGGTTTTAGTTGTAAGGTTAGTTGGAAACCGCTATCATGGCAATTATTTATTGGCTGACATTTTATGCTCCGTTGCCATTTGAGAGCGAAGTTAAAACGGATAGCATCTCTGTGTTGGGTGTCGTGCCGTTTGCCGGAGCAGGAATAATAATTGCAATCTCCTTGTCAAAAGATCTCACAAGAAAGTTTCATCGGTCAGTAATGATGAAGGGCAGTTGGCAGAATTACTTTTTGGAGAGTTGAAAACAGGGTAAAATGATGTTGAATTGTAGGCTACGTGCACAACTACGGAAAGCAGCAGGTGTTTTACCTGGGGAAAAAAAGAGATTATAGAGATTATTATAATAGCTGTCAGATGTAGTTTTTACAAGGAAATAACTAACAGCTCGTACACTCGGGAAAAACGAGTAACGACAAGCGAGTAATGACAACATTGCGTAGAGAGTGGAGTTTAAGTATTTCCTCTGTCGTTGTAAATGCTATTCCGGCAGAGACACGGACTAGAGCGTTTAGGTCAATTACATGCAAGCGGTGAAGATTTCATCACAGACTGCATTCTGAAGTTCATCAGCCAAGTCAACAGCAGGGTGTGTGGAAAAAGGGAGGTATACGGAGGCGGTGTGGTGCATCCAAATCTATAGTAACATCCTGTTTACTGAAAGATGACATTGAGAGATCGAAAATTGAAAATGTGGTTTGATTGATATTTTAGCGAGTAGTAAGTGTGACTGAAGGTTTACTCACTGGATTGTATATAGGCATAATGCTGCTTGTGCATGTGCATGTTTAGATGTTTATAATGGCGCTTTAGTTTTGCATAGGCTTATGCTGTGTGTGGTGTGGCGAGTTGTAGTGTGATAAATGTGCGCACAAATACTGGATGAAGCTGAGCTGCAATGGCATTATTCAGGGCTGTTCGTGGGGCAGTGTTTGCAGAGAACACTTCTCTTGAAAAGTGAAGTCAGTTTAAGTGTGACTTTTTACATCTGTCCCTGGAAGCTTGGTTTACAGTGAATTCATGTATTTATTTGTGGAGAATGATTAATATTGAATGGCATTAGCGTACGTTACAGTAAAGGGGCAAGATGGACGCATTAGGTAAAACTTTCAGCAGTCAAGCAACAATACAGCAGACTGTATTTGTTGGCGTCGGGCTTTGAAACTGTTTGCGTTGGAAGGAAACGAGAGAACAGACGGCAAACTCACACAAAGATGAGCGCTCTGATATGAAAGGGTCAGAAGAAGCACCCGCTGGGTTTAATCCCTGCAGTACGACTAAAAGTAGAGCGGTGTTCTAATAGTGAGCTGGAATGTGATGGAGAGGTGAGGATATTGAAGTGAAAAGTGTGGAATAGTCATAAGAATAATTCAGTAGCCTGGATAAAGTAAGGGAGCTTCTGGTGTGTGTAGTAAGCAAGGCAAGTAAAACATGTTCATGTGATGTACTAGTAATAAAGTTTAATGCACAGCTCTGATTCAATGAAAAGTAGTATCACAGATGGTTGATGCATATTAAGATAGTTGTGCACGAAAGATTATATATAAGCACGGGAAGAGGCCTGTGTGTGCGCGCTTGTTTATTCTGTGGTGTTGTAGTACTTTCTTTCTAGTCCAAGTTTGCTGTATTATAACTTCAAATGAGACTAACATGCATCTTATATTGCACCCAATAACCTTTGTGTTATTGGCGCGAGTCTCTTTCGGATTCTACCACAGATGCATAAAACAGATTTTATTCTTCAGCTGACAGATCCTGCATAGTGACCAAATAAAAGTATGCAATGCCTGATAGCACAAAAAAAAGTTAATAAAAGTGATTAAAGCCAAACTCAATACGCTACTGACACACGGACTGATGTCTTACTGGCTGCAGATTCTGTGAGTATATGAATGTGTTTATTTCTAGGCTTATTGCCCTTGAAGCATCAATTACACATTATTATGCCAATTTCCACATTGGCAGTGTGTAAAAAAAGTTTGGGACGTGTGACAGTATTGGACTGCGCTTTACTGTACATCTTAAAGTGAAAGCAACCTAATATAGCCTATACCCACTCCTGTCTGTCATTAATGTAAAAAAAACTAACAACAACAGGGGAAAACAGTAACCTACCTTAACTTAAAGCACTGTTTGTATCTGTATATTTATGTTGTTATTTGTTTATAAGTTCTTATTTTATTACTGACCATTTACATTAAGCAATTGCTTATTGCTGTGGTTTACTGTTTGGTCATATTTCTCTCCCTAAAGGCGGGCGAATTCGGACAGTGGGGAGGTCGTGAGATATTGCAGACGCTACGAGTCAGTTAATTTGCTCATGGCATTAAATCAGCTGGTACAAGGCACGACTGTTTGCACCATGAGCCGGCCGCGATCCCACGAGCTTCCATATTAAACACAGAGACCGGAGCTTTCAATGTTGCTGATAGCTTCACATAAAAAAAAAAAGTGTGCAAATGATTTGTTGAAAAGCTTTCAACCGAAACAACCAGAGGGAGAGAGAAAGTGTGTGTATACACTGTATGGTTGCAGCCGCTGAGCTATAGCCTAATAATAGTCATAGACCAAGCCTATGTGACGTGGTTGTGCATGATTTGACAATAGGGGACAGCCATACACTGAGAAAATCGGGTAGACTCTTTATCGGGCAGATTTTTTAAACGTGCTTAAAAATGATCGTGAGGTTGGGAGGTGCTCCTAACGTGATCGGCTCGTTTTGCATTTCCTCTCACACGATGCGAGCCACAACAAGACGATTATCCCACAATGTCCACGCGATTTCTCCTGAGAGAAAAAAATCGTCTGCAAGTTCGTACGACAGCAAAAATCACACCGTGTACGCCCGCCTTAAGCAGTCATGTTATTAAAGCTAATGTTATTATTGCCACGTGTGACTATTGTGCATCTAACATAATGATATGGTAAATGTGGCATCACCATTATGCTTTGTCGGCTCATAGTTGCATGGTGGTGCATGTTCTGAGGATCATATTTCAACAACATTTAGCCTACACATCAGAAAATGTTATGTATTCATTTAGTTCTACCTGCTCAATTTTGTTTAGAACTTGTGAAAAAATTAATGCAGAAATATACATAAAAAACCTGTTCGAATGAAATACATTACATTACATGTCAGTTTGACATTATGTTCCTTCATACTTTTAAAAAGACAAGACATTAAATTCGTTTTGGATGTATTTTAAATGCATCAATCTGTATCTAGTCATTTTGCCTGATCCCTTGATTTCTAGTATCTCTAGGCTACAAAAAAAAATATAACGACTTTATTCTCGAAATTATATATATTTTTTTTTTACTTTGCGGTTCAGGGCGTCCGTATACATTAGTTTATGGATTTACAATTCTTAACATGCAATTTTTTTTTTTATTAAATGTGTATTTATTTTAAAAAGTACTTATAATCAAAATATTTTAAGTTTTATTATTAACTCTTTCCCCGCCAAACACGGAAATTTACGTTATTTTTGAGACAACGCTTCCAGGCCATAGACTGTAAAAAAATATGGACTGGACAATAATTCAATATCAATATATCGCAATAATTTTTATCGTCCAGCCCTACGTAGTATCCATGACTTCACCCATAGGTTTCTTATAAGCCGTTCTGAAGCTTAAAGTAGAGATGAGCTAGGCGTTGCCATCTTGTGAGCGAGTCATAGCGCGTCACTCCCAGATAACAGAAAATGGGCAAAAAGGCGGGATGTGGGCAGAGCTTCAGTGACGCAATGACTATAGATGGCAGATAAATGGCTATCCACCTGTAACCACGCCCTTAATTATGCAGAACTTTAAGGCTTTATATAACGTAAACGAATGAGTTGAATGAAAACTGTGAATGAAAATTCACCCATCTCACAGTAGTCATGAAGCTCAAAATTAGCCGTATAGGTCGAAACCACAATTTGAACCAGGCTGTAAACATGTTTTTTTTCTGCCGCCAAGTGGCAACCTCACGCGATCTCTTGAAGCCAATACGGAAGGAATGTAAACTGTAATTCCTTAAGTGGCCACTAGGGACAGGCTCCAGAAGGGAGCAGAATCACATTGAGTCCCATGTTAAAATTCTCAACTTTACAGCAGAAAAAAAAACATGTTTACAGCCTGGTACAAATTGTGGTTTTGGCCTATAAGGCTAATTTTGAACCTCATGACAACTGTGAGGGGGGTGAATTTTTTTTTTATAACTCATTCGTTTACGTTATATAAAGCCTTAAAGTTCTGCATAATTAAGGGCGTGGTTACAGGTGGATAGGCATTTATCTGTCGTCTATAGTCATTGGGTCAGCTCAGCTCCGCGCACATTCTGCCTTTTTGCCCATTTTCTGTTATCCAGGAGTGACACGCGATGACTCGCTCACAAGATGGCAACGCCCAGCTCATCTCTACTTTAAGCTTCAGAACGGCTTATTGGAATCCTATGGGTGACGTCACGGACACTACGTCAATATTTTTTTTACAATCTATGGTTGCCGCTTGTTCCAGGCCAATAACGGAATTTTCCGATTTTCCGTGTTTTCACTGTCGGATGCTAGGGGGCGCTATTGCGCATCTTCTGAATGAGAGTACTGAATCTCCTGATCAAAACACAGGCGAGTAAGACGCAGTGAAACGAGCGATCGCATGTAATCATATGCATATGAAAAATAACCATCAATAAACAGCATATGAATCTTACTGAATGAAATGTGGACCCAGGACGAGCTACATGGCTGTGCAAGCATTAGGAGTGTTGATGGACTCGATCTACTCCATCTGCGTTTGATCGTCGCTCTGAATCTGATCTGGAAACAGTCTTTCACAAAAATATGATTTTCTCAGCTTTTTTTAATGAAACCTACCCATATTCAAGTGTTGATAAAAAAGGAATGTATGAAGCTAGAATAAAACGTTTTTTTTTTGTTTTTGTTTTTTGCTTAAATGAAGAGGGTCAGCTTTTTATTTTGATATATTGCATGCTCAGATATTCATTAAAGCAAAATATTATATGGGCTATTACAATTTTCTGAAAATTGTCAAAAACCCTGGCGGTGGCTGGCAACTTTTTTTTTAAAAACGCTGGCGGGGAAAGAGTTAAAGATTAATTAATAAGAAAAAACAAGTATTGATTTGAAATTGGATTGAGGTGCCTAAAGTTCTCACCAATTCTATAAAATGATTTATTGCTCATCTTTGTTGAATACAGAAAAAAAGAGCTTAAAAAATAAATCGCAATCAGATTATTTTCCAAAATCGTTCAGCCCTAGTTACAATTCAAATCTGCAGGACACCAACCCACGTTTGAACACCCCTGCCCTGCCATAGTTCAACAACACTACCAGAGGACAGCATATCTGATTCCTACAGATAACAACCAAATTGTGCTTTATAACACTGAATGTAATTGTCCATTCATAACTATACCTCACCAGCTATATTTGTGGTGTCACACATAGAACATTATCAGTATTTTCAACAGCAAATAAATGTGTAGTGATAAAACACTACACCACACATCTTCAAACCAAATCAAGCCTGCTTTATGACCTATTACAATTATGCTATTGATTTGTTTCAAAGTTACATACAATGGCATTAAATTGACAGAAAAGCAGCTGAAATTAACACCCAAGTAATTCACTTCTTACACACTAATTTACAAATGTCACCGCATACACACCATTTCATTCTTCACAATGCAAACACAACCACAACATAAATATGTATTACAGTTTTTAATGCATCGACTACCATATAGATCATGGACAACCCACATACCGGTATATATTCTACAGCTAATCAAACAAGCAACCTCAAATACCTACAATTGGTCACTTCACACCATCAAAAGCACTTTAACTACATTGCCAAACACACGATGTCAACATGACTGCCAACTGATTATTCTGTTCTTTTTTCCCCCTACCCACCCACATACACACGCACAAACAAACAATCCAGTTCTTATTGAAGGCCACAAACCAATGCCATCTCACTGTTTTGCTGTCGCACACATCAAGAGACCATCACTGACACCACGCTGTGAAGGCGGAATAGGGGGAAAAAATGACTGCAATTATTACAATTTTTCAGCTCTGCGTGAATACAGACACTGTAAAAGGCACACATTTGCTTACAAGTTTCTATAATTGAGCAGCTTCAACTTTTCACTGTTACACGCACATTTCCATATATAAAGGTGACCTTTCGTGAACTGGCACATCAACCGTTAATGCGTTTGTGATGGAAAAACTGTTAACGACAATGTCGAGTTAAACTATCCGTCAAATTATACTATTAAACCTTGACCTCGGCACAAAAAGGACCTTCCTAACGCTCCGTCTTGCAACTTGATTGGCGCTGTGCTCATAAATACAAGTCTTTGCTTAGTCTCGAGCTGGCCAGTCATCTGGCGAGTCTGGTCGGTTCGCTCACACTGGCAATGACAGATCTCTGATTTCAAACACTACCTTTCTAGCTTTGGTTAAAACGACAATGAGGAAAGCCGGTACACTCACTATGACGACTGAAAAGGAAATACAAATAAATATCAATTTCTATCCCGACGGGACATTGCCACTTAATGTTGTTCATCAAATTTTCTATCTAGCTCAATTCAGTAGCGGCCACCTCAGATTAAGCACTTAAACCAGGAAAACGCTCTGACACCTGACAGCATTTCTTACCCTAAAGCAAAGGATAATTGTAATCTTCAGCTAAGCCACAGAGCGCCTTTGCAATATGGAGCTGATTGCTCCGAGATTGTGCAAATCTTCAGCTAAAGTGCCGCCTCGACTGGACCTCTGAAGACACTGAGTGTGTGTTACCTCTTTGGATACTGTACCGTTTGCCACTTTTCATACCTATGCTGCTTTAAAGACTCATAAAGTGAAGTTAAATTCACTTTATTACAGTTTATTCCTGCCAATAAATAGTCAAACTCTATGAGGTAATCCCGTATTACTTCTAATTGGTGTACCATGTTGGAGGTCGTTTCTTTAAAAGTTATACACATTGGAGGACTGCATTCCCATGAGACGTGACGCAGCTGACCGAGGTGCGAGAAAACCCCTTAAATTGCTGAGAGCAGGTGCAGATAATGATGTGTGCGCGGAGGTGGTGAGGTGAGCTGATTTTTGTTTTTTTAGATGACTAGTAATTTCAGAAAATAACTGACTTTTTAATTATTGGACACAAAATCTTCACATGTAGTAACCTGGAATACTGTCTAACAGTTCATGGCTCCTCTTTTAAGTCCTCGTCGTCAGTTCGAAAACTGGGTGTGCACTTTAATACCAATGTTTCATTTGAAAGCCAAGTTTCTAGCATCTGTAAAACTGCATTCTTCCATCTTCTAAACTACAACATACTTTGAACGGATAATTTGCGCATTCATGACCTCAAGACTAGATTATTGTAATGCTCTACTGGGTGCTTGCCCTGCACGGTTAATAAATAAACTCCTGCTGGTCCAAAACGCATCAGCTGGAGTCCTTACTAGAACCAGGAAGTATGATCATATTAGCCGGTTCTGTTAACTCTGCACTGGCTCCCTATTAAACATTGTATACTTTTAAAAATCGTGTTTATTACTTACAAAGCACTACATTGTTTAGCTCCCCAGCTCGAGTGGGACTCCTACACATCTATTGCAGACTCAAAATGATGTCCAGTCTATTATAATTAGAATACCAAAATTAACTGCTTACGGTAGCTCTGTCTCCTATTTGGTACAGTCTTCCTTGCATTGTTAGGGAAAAAAATGCACTCCAGACTAAATCCAGACTAAAAACACATCACACATAGAATATTATCAATTTCTAGGATTCCATTCAAATCAGTTTAATGACTATTAGGCTGCATTAACTAGCTCGGCCAAATCCGGGAACACTTTCTAAAACACCCAATGTATTTGTTTACAGCATCGGCAATGGTATCTACGCTAATGTTAGTCTCTCTCTGTTTATCCCAAGGTTTAATCCAGGCCATATCCAGACCGGATTGTGGAGCTGCACCTAGACATGACCACAATGAATCCCCGTAATGTTGCCTGAATTATAAACGTACACTTGCCCCCCGCCGGAGCCTGGTTTCTCCCAAGGTTTTATTTTCGAGTTTTGGTTCCTTGCCTCGGTTGCCTTTGGCTTGCTTAACTAGGGATGCTAAATATTCAGCTATATTACTGATCGGCCCATGTTGATGCTGCATGAGAGTTGCACTGAGCTAGCTAACATTGTGGTTTTCTTCAGAGAAGCTGTCCAGCCTAATCAAATTTTTTTTGCGTTATTTTCCTGTTACTACTGTAAACCTGCTTTGAGGCAATATGTATTTGTAAAAAGCTCTACATAAATAAAGGTGACTTGACATAACTAATAAACCTTAGTCACATCAGTGCCATTTTTAAAGGGAATGAAAGAGACTGTGAGGGATAGACATACATCTCTTGTACTTATATCTAATGTGTTTTTGGATTGTTCTGCAATCTTTCCAAGAAATGTCAGTAGATAAAACACTCCAGACAATGTGAGCTGTGGAAAATGATAAGTGGTCTAGGCTTTATACCGTTTTATACGACGGATGCCATTGAAAACGTGACAAGTCTATCTGTCACAGCCTCGCTTTCATACCCGTCTAAATACTTTGATTAATCAAGTACCGGGTGTACTGAGAGAGACATCTGGCCCGTTTGAGGTAAGCTAAAGTAAAATGCTCTAGAGTGTGTGCAAGCAAGCAGCCTATCAATTGTCATTTCCAATTATTCAACGCTATTAGAGGTTATGTCGTTATCAAACGGGAGGTGAAAATTACTGGGCGTGCGCTTGTTACGAGGCCGCTTTCGGCTTCTCACCCTGTTCAGCAGGTCGATCTCTTCCTTCAGCTTAACGATCAGCTCGTCCTTGTCTTGATGGGCTTTCAGCATGCGACCGTTCTCCTGTCTCTCCAAGGCCAGCTCCTGTGAATGCACAATTATGTCAGATTCAAAACTTTGTGTGCACCTTGACAATGCGTCGACTCTACACAGCATTTTTTTTTTACTCTGCTTTAATCATGGTGTCTTGCATCAAAAACGTATGATTTACAATTCTTTTTTCTCCCTTTATCTGAATGTTACAATTCAAATGTGTGATGGGTAGCCGAGTAGTACTTATGATATGCATCGTATGAAATGCTCCGTTTTGATAGGTGTAGATCCAATATCGAGTTGCATTTGTGTGCTTCTAGTAAACATAGAAACTGTTGAACAGCAGTCTTTCGAATCAGCTTTGACCGCGACTCTGGAAGACTTGGAGTTAAAGGGTAACTAAACCCCTGTTCACAGCCTAACTCCGCCCTCTGGCAATATTTGAAAAATGCTGCAAAAGTGGGCAGAGCCCAGCGGAGACAGAGGGGACGAGACGAGGGCGGGGATGAGCGGGGGGGGGGCGTGCACCTGAGACCCATAGTGACAACTTGTTTGACAGTTGTCAGACTCGCAAAGATGGATAGTGACTGGAGTGAGGACAGTAGTTTTGCAACAGAGCAGTCATCTAAACTAGAGGACTTTTCTCCACCACCTTCACCTGAAGTGGACCGGAGGAGGGTGAAATGTCTGTAGACACAGAGTTTGTAGTCA
Source organism: Pseudorasbora parva (assembly GCF_024679245.1). Classification (NCBI taxonomy): domain Eukaryota; kingdom Metazoa; phylum Chordata; class Actinopteri; order Cypriniformes; family Gobionidae; genus Pseudorasbora; species Pseudorasbora parva. The sequence goes on along the minus strand of NC_090191.1, from coordinate 25,321,816 downwards.
TTCATTCATTCATTCATGCTAGCGAAGCAGCAGCGCAAGAGAGAATGAGATCAATAACTAATCTATGAACACTGAACAGCCATATCCTTATACTGAATGCCACTAAAAAAGCGCAGGACCAATAAGTTCAAATCTAATAGCCTAGTATTACAACAGATTTCCTCATATTAAATATTCCTCATGCATTAAATAAAAGTTAGACTAACGTTACATACACCAGCAGTCTAGCACGTTACGGATTTGTTGTTCGTTACCACGGCAACCATTTGCGTGTCAGGGTTTGTCTGAAAGCGTCTGAGGTATGAAAATTATCTGTAGACATGACAGGCGGCAAAACTATCAGAAGAAAAGCTAAACATGTACTTAAAACTGCATTATTTATCTTTATTTTCTTAATTAGGATGTTGAAAGCAAGTGAAGAGAACTTCTAACAATGCTACACTAACAACTATGCTAATTAACTAACTAGGCTACACGAATTAATCTAAATAACTATACAAATGGCTGTGCTAACTAGATGATAATATATGCTATCCTGATAATTTTCTATACTCGCAATTACAACTCCTGACTCGCTACAGAGGTTTTGAACTGAAACAGGATGCTTTTATACCAGGGGCGTGGTGAGCTCGCGCCAGGGGCGTTGTGAGTTCCCGCCAGGGGCGTGGTAGTGAGCCGTTGGAAGTACAAACCTACGTAACGAAGTACCATAACGTCCAATAGGAAAATTCAACTGCAGTAGCCACCGTTCAACCTTAAGAGGGCAGCACTAAGACGTTTTTACACCATATATTATAGAATTTAAACACTTTAAACCCAACTGTCAAAACATTTACTCGACTCAATGAACAATAATAATAAAGCTCCATTCTTGCAGATCATTAACTAAAAAAAGTTGTTCTAGGGTTTAGTTACCCTTTAAGCTTTTCTCTGAGAAAAGAACGGCACTGAAGTCATTCTTAAAAAGGTAGGATGTGTTTGGATACGGCGAATGTTTAATCTGTCAACAAGCTGTCAAGCTCTGTTTCACCTTCGTTGCTCTGGTTGGTGTAGCGCTATCCTATCGCGTGCAGAGGGAGTTTGAAAGACAACCGTTTATCCCGCCCCTCAGATTGAGCCCTGTCAATGATGAGTTTCCAGACCAAACATCTTGATGTGGGTCTGGCTTGTCAGGCTACCAATTATGTAGAAGTAGGCACTCATCTTCAATCTTTCGTTGCCCCCATATAACGTGACAAAATCCAAAAATCCGAAAGTTGTTTTGGCAACTTGGTTTCAATAAAAACTTTGAGGAACTTTTCAGTACAATGAACTCTTATATTTCAAAAGATCAAGGACTTTTTGATTTCTCAATTCATGACTACTTTAAGCATGAATAACAATGTATTGCCAGTTTTGTGTGCAGTATTTAGACAGACAAAATGTTGTCTTTCGTTCATTACAAACTTGTCACGTCAGGCAGAGTTAGGATGTGCCCTTTTATTCAAAACAGAAATTTAGCCATTGTGTTGCCCATGTCTCTTACAGCTTTTCACTTTGCTTAACTCTCAATCCTTCCTGTTACAAACACGCATCCTCAGTCGGACCTAGATGTAAGAGCATATGTTCCGACATCCTCTCAAAGACATTAATATTTATGACTGTATGATGCATGACTATAAAACGGCACCTCTCGTGTAGGGCCTGATCTCTAGGTTTAAGAAAAAAATAATCTTAAAATCTAGTATTCGCTGTGAATTTGTTGTGTGAAAAATCTGAAGCCAATTAAGTTGAAGGTTATTACAGTGCTGACATGCTGAGAGATATATGAAGCCGCTGCAAGATAAGGTGCTAAAAAAAAATCAGGTCTCACTGGGTTTGGATATTGGCCCCATGCTGAAATGAAAATGTAATATTAGTATGTGACAATGATTACGTGTGGGTTTTACGTTTGAAAGTATGGTGACATTTGAGAGTGGCACTGGGGTCGGTCTCGTGGCGTTTCATGAAAACTTGTCTTCAGAGAAAAGGTCGGGGCTGCGCTGTGAGAACTTGATTCGGGATTGACGTTAAGTAAACCGACTGAAATGTTGACTTATCCTCAGATGAAAGGCAAAACAAGACTGTGAAAACCTGTAGATGAGACACGCTGTTCCATCTTATTGGTGGACGTACAGAAACGTACCCTCTCTAGCTCCTCTATCCTTCTCTCCAGGGCTGTGGGCGCGGTGCTGCTGCCATCCCGTCCGTGTCGATGGCGATGTCTGTCTTCATCGCTGGACACACAAAAACACAATTTTCAGTGCAAAACCATCACTAATGCCAATGCTACTTGTTTTAGCTCCAACATCTAAATGAATTAATCTTTTTGAATGTGCCAAGTACTGTGCAAAACAAACTAAAAGGGGTCATTTGTGACTCGCTGCCAATGGTACCGTACGCCTCTAATGGAGGCGCTTCTTAAAAGCGTAAATAAAATACCAGGTGCGCACCTTTTTGTTCAACAGTCTGGTTACAAATGATGCCTTGCTAAAACATCTTTTCACACATTTTTTTTATCCTTTCAACCTTTTTCTAACATAATGGCTTGGAAAGTGCATCATTTATTTCATAGGAGCGGAAATAAGAAAACTGAAGCAGTAAATTATTAGAGTATAAAAAGCCTTTTTATGGCACAGTAGAAGGCATTGGAGAAATGCGCTTTCATTAGTGAGAAGAACAGACCTGCTTCCTACAGGACTGTGCCTTGGGACACCGCTGTGCAGCTAGTCAAAGAAATAGGAGAAACAAAATAATAAGAATATCTGTCTTCTTCCATTTTTCTCTCTCTACCAATGCCAGACACTCTGGGAATATGCATATAGAACCTATTTTAACCTGGTTTATTTCAATAATTACATATGTGGAGAACTTGGAGAGAATTCTTTTGTAATATTTTACTCTTTCGGCCGATCCCCTCAAATGGAAATTAAATTATTGGGCCATCTTTTTGCTTCAGAGTGTTCTTAGCGAGGGCTGCCTGTACATTCCACAAAAGTTGGAGGAAAAGAACTGGCAAGAATCGCAGAAAGGCATATATGTGTGTGTTTTTCTTCTTTTTCCAAGAACCTGTCTGAGGTGGATTTATTAACTACTGCATTTAAAATAAAGATTAATCTTAGGGATTTCACACATTTTCAAAGATTTAAAGTTAAACATTTCACACATCAAAATTAGGCAGACACTGGCTCGACCGATGGCGTGAGTTTGGGGCTTGACTATTAAGTACATCTGCAATATTAAAATTATTCAACCTCCTTGAACTGCAAGACAATTTGCTGCAGAAAAGAACAGTTTGAAACGATTAAACAAAGGCATTAGTAAACTATTATAGAAAGTTTACATGAGTGATTCTGAGAATGTAAAATTAATGGGGGGAAAAAATCTAATTGCCTCTAAACATTCATGCACAAAATGATTCCACCCCCAAAAGTCAACTTGAACTTTTGAACTTGAACTTTTGAACTTGAACTTTATAACCTCCAATAAACACTGCCTGTAAGTGCTTAGAAGTTTCTGCCACCTCTCTACTGAAATCTTGGCCCATTCCTCGCATGAAAAAGCTTCTGGGTCAATAATCTTTGTTTTTTTATGTTACCACTGCTTTCTTCAAATTCCACAAAATATTTTTATAAGATTTCAATCTGAAGACTGTACAGGCCACTTGAGAACATTTTACGACTGATCCCTGAACTAAGCTTTAGTAGATTTGGATGTATACTTTGGGATAGCTGTCCTTCAGATGATAAGTCCATTGATCATTAAGCTTCAGTCTCTGCACCAAAGGCATCACCATCTTTGCCAAAATGGCTTGATGCTTCAAAGAATCCGTGATGTCCTTCATACGGTCAAGATTTCCACTGAAACGGCAAAGCTCCACCATAACAAGACTGAATCAACCTTCATGTTTGACCACGGAGATGGTGTTCTGCTCATAAGCTTTGCCTTTTTTGCACCAGACATTCCGTTGATTCATGGGACCAAAGAGTTTCAGTTGTGTCACATCACCCATAAAACATTCTTCCAATACTCCACATTCTTTCCAATTTTAGCATATTCAAGTCAGCCTTTTACATCTTGGTCAAAAGTGGCATGTCCCAACATGAGGCCATACTTGTGTTCTTCTTGTACTCTTCATTAAAATATATTTCCCTCCTTTCATCAGGTCATCTTGGAAGTCTTTGGCAGGTTTTTCCCAGTTATTCTGATCAAACATTTTATTCCCCCGATTGATATTGTGCTTTTTCTTTAACACCCTCAAAGGTTTTCTGGTACAACAATGTAATAAAACTCTTTGTTTTCTATAGCTTTTGTGAGAGGTATTTTGACTTGGCCATATTTGCAACTCAACCTTAGCATACGGGCTAAATGTATGCATGTGTAACAGCACAAGCAAATTCAGTTTTGTTTATAGAGTTTTTGGTACAAAATAACAATTTTGTACCATACCATACAAATAAATGACTTAAAAACATCAGCGTTGAATAATTATGACATATCTCTATCACAAAAAAAAAAAAAAAGTATGTGTGTGACCAATGAAAGACTTTCCAGAGTAAGCTGGAAACTTTTTCACTTTCGATTGGTGGTGTTAACAGAGCAGAAATTACACACCTTGAACAGAAGAATCGATTGGAAATTCCTACTTAAGAGTTACTGAAGTAATGTCAGGTTTATTTGAAAAGCACATCTCAAAATCCTCATTGTTTCCAAGTAGCTTTGCATATTAGATTACCATATTGTGATGTTTATCAATCATTGTGGTACTCATTTTGTGGTACAAGACCATAATTAGTTCATCTAGTCCTTTAATCTTAACTACATGTGGAATAAAATAGTCAAGGAAGCGCATTGTAGGTAATTAACGCTTTAACGCTTTTAATGTAACATTAACCCCATCCCGTTCAAATCAAATCTACATGAATATACCCATGTATATCCAGCATAAAAATTCAGTTTTGTTTGGAAAGACAAAACTGGAGCTAAATGCATTGCGAATGCAGTGTAATGCTGTTTTGAAGCAAGTGTTCAGATCTGCGGCCACACTTGCGGCTATCTCAAGTTACTAAAGAACAGAGTCCTGCTCAAAACAACCTGTCATTTTACATTTCAAACACTTACATTTCACAGCTACGAAAAAAGAAAAAAAAACTCAATTCAAAAATGTTCTCGAAATTGCTGTGAAATCACTGTGAAAGTGACAAACGCAACACTGCCCCTTACAGAAATATCCTGCTCTGATTGGAACTAGCTTCACTCGCCTCACCTCTGTCTTCTAAAGCCTCATTCAACCCCAACTCGTAGACAGGCTGAAGGGCTTTCTGGCCGCCATAACATTAACATCCACTGAGGTCTGGTTCATTCAGGCAATGAAAAACCATTTGCTGGCTCTAATATTTGCCATAGTTATTCTCTTTTGACAGACAGCCGTTCTAATCCTCCTGTTAATGAGGAGGTACAGTGAAGTGCTTATATAATGAGGATATTCAGGTCAAACGTACAGAATGAAGCAGATATGGAACCAACCAGCCTAATGCTTATGAACTGAAACTATTTCGTTTCAAGCATCGTCGTCATTGCTCATTCTTGGGGGTTAGAGATTTGAACAAAATTCCTCCCACAAACTTTGTGTGTATTTTGTGTTACTTTCAAATGATCTAACACAAGATAATAATGGAACTGCACCATGTCTAATGACTAGAATATCAGATTTTCAGGTGGGTTCTTTTCATTTTATTTCTTCTTGATGACAAAGAAACCACCAACAGAAAAGTAGCATTATAATAATTATAATAAAGGAAACCCTTAACGAAAAGGCCCAGTAATGTGTCCAGATAAGTTGTAAGATGTATTTTACCATGCCTCTATCAGTGTAGTGTAGTCTGAATCTGATAGACTCGGAGAATGGAGCAGATGTCCAATCTGAATGTTCATGTCCTGGGAATGTAACAACCACTCTGTTGCATTAGTCCCCTGTGGAGAGGAAACGGGAGGAGGCAGAGGTAATGATCTGCTCCTGGAAACCCAGCAGGGGCGTGTGTGTGTGTGTGTGTGTGTGTGTGTGTGTGTCTGTATGAGAGAGAAAGGGGGTTGGGGGGGGTTTCAGAAGTCAACTCTATATATGGTGACCATACTAGCTGGTTTCGGCAAGTATTCAACAGTGTCCATTCTCCAAGATTAAACTTTTGGTTAGTAATGAACTAACCACAGTAGACGTATCTTACTTGTCTATATAATATTAATTATGGCAGTGACACTATAATTTAATGTGATGTGTGTTTTTTATCCTGATTGACACAGTGTGTACGTAGCGGTCTCAGCTGCTGGTTCTGCCGCCCACCTGTCGTGCCGGCTGCGGCAGAGCCCTGGGTGTTCGAGTGCGAGTATTGGGGCAGAAAGATGGGCGACTAATCAAATTGCCAGACTGAGGCTCAGATGGGCTTTTGTCTGCATCACCCTGTACACGGTGTGCAAAATGTACGAGTCTAAGCGATTGTAAACTGGGAGGTCTGATTCATTTAGTGAATCAGTTTGTTCATTTAAATTAACTAGCCCGACTGATAGGATGGCTTTGTCACTGAAAAGTCTTCAGAAGGCAATATTTAAGCAATATTTGACCATCTTTTTGCTGGGATGTGTAGATGTTTGCAATAGGTGTTCTGACTGGTCGTTCGCATGCTGTTAGTCATTGCTAGTATGTTCTGGGTGGTTGTTTTGCCATTGCTATAAGTCCAAGTTTTAAGAGCACACCTAAGTCTCTATGAAATTCTGCTCTTTAGGTATGGTTGGTTCCCACAGAATAAATCTCCTGGACGAGAATCAAATGTTGATTTGCTCCTCAATGAGCTGCACAATGTGTGCAGAAAAAGAAAAAAAAACACTAACATTTGTGTACAGACAGTATGAGGACAAGTATGGTATATTAAATTCCATTTAATGGATTTGCTTCTAAACTTCACCTTTACAGTTGAATGAATTGCTAACCCTTTTATGAAATGCTTCAAAAGATTATTTTAAAAGAATAATTTAAAAAAAGAATAATTTGTTCATTTCAACTTTGCTGTATATAAAAATGTAATGTTACATTTGGAAATGTCTAAAGAATTATTCTTTAGAAATTGTTGAATAAGGTATTTTAGTTTTTTTGCGCACAAAAAGTATGCTTGTCGCTTCATACCATTAAAATTGAACCACTGGAGTCGCATGGGCTATTTTAACAATGTATGAAACGTATCTTACTTCGTGTTCTGAAGATGAATGAACGCCTTACGGGTTTGGAACGACATAAGGGTTAGTAATTAATGACAGATTTTTCATTTTTGTTTGAACCAACCCTTTAAGAAAAATAGCTGTTGTTGGAGCAGGAAGTGTTTACGTGAGAGGTGACACAGAGTTGCAGTGTATATTTCTTTGTCAAACTCTATCAGTATTTGGTTTGAGGTGAATAAAAACGTAAGGTCTCCAAGTTTTAACTTCCTAAAACTTCTCTCAAATTTGTCTGCTCAGCTTGATACAAACAGTCCACTTGTATCATTCAAGTGGAAACTAATTCAGTCCTGACGTGACTGCCAACTGAGAGAAAGAAAGCTCCTGGCAGTCTCACAGTGGCTCTGAAAATGAGTCCAGTTAAGCCATGCTGTCGTTTGACAGGCTTTAAATCCCTTTCTTCTGACTAGACCCTCTTTTTTTCCAGCAGTTTCGCTGAGGCAAATTTTCAAGCCAGGAGAATTGTTATACATCTGATGTTGTACCAGATGAGCGAATGAGCTGCGGTCAGCGGCTAAAACCGTTTAATCCCTTTGATCTGCCTCTGCACAATGCAATGCTGAAACAACGCATCTCACCTGCAACAGATATTAGATGCAGTCAGACTCACCTCTTATGACTTCTGGATCTCGGAGTGTCCTGAAAAAAAAAAAAGAGGCATAAGAATGAGAAAAGAGAAATATACATACACAAACACAAACAGCAGCCTTCCAATAAATTCTCCTGGCCTTTGAACGGTATGTCTCACTCCATTCATACAGCCCTTTCTGAGGTACAAAAGCTAAACCAGACTAAATGAAATCAAAAAACAATAAATCCAGGCACTATAACTCACTCATTGCTGAACCTTGCGGTTGTGTTTTCTCCAAAGAAGTTCCATCAGTGTGACGGCCTACAGGTTATGGTTATCGGTCTCAAACTCTCAATAAAGGCTGATATCTACCCAACTGTCATACCTAACACTTTTACACCGGTATGTTCCAGAACACAAAATTCAGTTAATTATAATGTTTTCACAATTACAATTTATGTTGTTTTAATATAGTTTTCACAGTATCTACGGAATATAACTTTCTCAGGTCTCATTATTATTGTCTGTGTTTGAGTGCGTTACATTTTTGTTTACCACCATTACATTTTACTAAACATTCCTCTTATCGCCTCAGAACCTCTCAGAATATTGTTTGGCTGAAGCAATATGTTGGCGCACTAAATCCATAACACCATTAAAATATTACTATCTCAGTAAACCCGCAAAGCAAAACCAGGGGGGAAATATACATTTTTAACCATCATAAAAGTAAAAAAAAAAAACACTTTAGAGGCAAAAGCCTTTTTGAATGTTCTTGCTGTTAATATTAATGTCGTGTTCTTGTTGAGAAATTAAATATTCAAGCAAAACCTGTGCTTTTTAACTTATTTTTACAATAGTTTTGTCTAATCACCTGCTATATAAATACCACTTTTGATGAGCTAATCATCATCAAATCAAGTTTCATCCTTCATTTTTACATTTTCACTCGGAAATGCATCATATTACAGAAGTAAAATGGCTTGTGAACTCTGTTGACTTGCATGCGTCCTTCCTTGTGACCTGATAAAGCATAATGGGGTGATTTTGTGAAAAATAGATAGAAAGCAAGTGCTAAATGATTTAATATAAATACTCTTTGTATAGCTGGAACCCTTAACCTTAAAACAACACCAGCATTTTGGTCATCAGAGCCCAAAGAAACACAGAAAGTGTGTAAGCGTGAAGACAGACAGTGTGTGTGAGAGAGAGACCGAGATGGAGAAAGCAAATATATTCATTGTATTCAGCCCAGTTTCTCTTCTACCAAATTGCACATTGCTTAAAATGAAATTCATAGCTGTTTGCGATCTGACGGCCTTTGTGTTTTTGACAGCCAATTTAAAAGGTAAGATCTCAGGATCTCTGAAGTCCAGTCTAAAAATGTCCGGCGCATGCCTGCTCTGGCATTCTGGACTGGAGCTGCGCTCATGTGCCCTAAATCTTTTCTGCTTTATGCGATAAACATTTAAATCCCGCCAGAGAAAAGCGGCAATGCCTGTCGCCAATTCACAATTCATATTTACCAATATAGGCTTCATAAGATTAAATGTGAACGCTGAAAACCTTCAGCTTACATGCAAAAAAAAAAAAAGAGAATTTCAGCTGTTGGGCAGCATTTTAAAGGAAACTGCGTTTAGTCACCCTATGTAAATTCTGCTTTCTCCATAACATTTTTAGCAGGTGCTTTTGTCAGGTGAAAATTACACTGCCACTATCTCATTGCTCTCATTGTTGGGGTCAGCTGAGTGGCACATGGGAAATCCCTCCGAGTGATCTAACGGCTTCACACTAGAAGTGCTAATTTAAAATGCAAATGAGCATTAACACTTTAAGACTCAGAATTAACCCCATATGTCACGCAAGAGCTGTATAAATCCCTAATGTACTGTATATTTAGAGGTCTCGTCAGCTGTTCTAATCAATGTCCAAAAGTTTCATAAAATGTTCTCTATATTGTAAAGCAAGGACTGTGTCTCAAACCCTATAGTGAGTTTCCACCACCCATTTGATTTGATTGTTCAAATGTCAAATGTCCCTATGATGCTTTCTTACAAAACCATACAAATGTCCATGTTGCCCAAAAGAAAATACTAGGGCTGTTTCGAATGCCATTTTTTGAGCTTCGAAGCTTAGGTGGCAATCAATATCGAATGTTCGAAGCTTCGGTGGGTGGGGCTAAATATATAATAATAGTGTCGGTTTGCATTTGTATCATCTTTCACGACTTCACGTTTCACTCTTCGGCATCGTAAATGTGTTGCGGCAGACCCAGTGGAGTGCAGTGTTGCATTTGGTGCAATATGATCAGGTGGCACACATTCTTTAAATATTAATAAACAGTTAATAATATTTTAAATAGAACAGTTTCCGGTACGCATTACACGGGCAGGTTTATGCTCCGAAAACGGACAGTGCACAAGTGATTCAAAACACAAAGTCTGTTGAGAGCAAGAACTTTAATAAGGTATTAATAACAAACCTTTCTTTAAAACAAATGAATCCCAAAACAGAAATTAAATTAGTAACACACAGTGATTTCAATGAACTGTAATAAATAAAGAACACGGTAGCATGCTTATAAACAGTTGAATAAGAATAAATGAATTGTTTTTAAAATGACACAAAATGTAATATCTATTACAATTAGTTTTATTCTATATAAGGGATTTATTTTGTCTTATTCTGACTTTTTGTTAATTTAAATCTTTAAAATGCGCGATGCTTTTATTGAAAGCATGTTGCGGTGTTTTTTTAAATGTATTATTATTATTTCAAGCATGAGTGAGAATGAGTCCGCGACGGACGTCACGTGTTGAAAAAAAAAAAAAAAACGAATATTCGAATCTCAAAACTGAAAATCGAATGCCACCTCACCGAACGAATATTCGAATATTCGATTATTCTAGTACAGCCCTAGAAAATACTTAGCATTTGATATGAATGAGTCTATGAAACCTAGGGGTGTCAACAATAATCGATTCGGCGATGCATCGCGATGCGGGGCATGAACGATTCAGCATCGATGCGGCAAAGTGCCATAATCGATTATGTGCAATTCCCCTTTATTCCACAAGGTGGCAATGTCTGATACCCAATGATGAAGTGACGTTTCACTCATAGTTATCTCTGACAGAAAACGAAACAATAATTATAATCTGCAAAACTTGAAATGGGTTAGTGATTTACTTCAGAGAGCAAGTACTAAACACAATCATATGTTAGTGTCACTGTCTCTTGATGATGGATGTGGTCAAGAAGCTGTCAGTGATCAAAATATTGATTTTGAAAACATTGAAAATGAGTTTGGAGAATATGCTGGAGATCGCGAATATGAGGCAGATGCTGAATATACTGAGCTCTGACGAGGACAGATGAGGATGGTATTAAACATCTGCTCAAACTGAATCCTTCCAAGCTCCAAAAGGTAACGAAATAGGTTTTATTTTATTCTTCTGTAGCTGTTACTCTAAAATCAGGAGTTTTATATATTATCACGACAGGTAGAGGTCTATCCATGTTAAATATAGATCTGGGTCGCTAACGACTTGAATATGTAAGAATGTTTGGTGAAACAGTCATGCATTTAAGGGCTAATTGCATTTTTTTTTTCTTTTATTTAATTACATTTTATTTTATTTAATAACTTTTATGTCAAAGATACAGGAGACACATAGCAGCCAATACAACCTGTTGTTTAATATCTGCTTGTATTGCCTCATGACTGATGAAAAATTAGCTTTGTGTGCAGTAGAATTTTGATGCATCACAATGCATCGTAGAATCGAATTGAATCGAATCGTTACCTGGTGAATCGTAATCGAATCGAATCGTGAAGGCAGTGCCAATGCACACCCCTAATGAAACCTAGTCTTTTTTTGTCATCATGGGCATTTAGAGATGATGCACAATCACAGAATTGTTTGGCATAAAATGCATGTTTAAATATTTGACTGTTGCAATGAAGCATAGACCGCATTTTGTGGCATTGCAGACACTGGTAAATGTGTCTGTGATACCTATAGTGTGCACATGCTGCACTCTGTGATCCCTAAAAATGCTGTCTGGGTGGGTAACTCACTAGGTTTTAAGACAAATCTAAATAATTGATCGGTAAAAAATACACACGGTTTTGAGGCACATTTTCGAAATATCACTTTCCAGCAATGCATTGCAGCCCCTGGCGCCACACTGGAGCGAGATGATCCTGTGGAATGTCCCGCATGGTTCTGTGAGTTCTAGCGGTTCTCCGGTATCGGAGGATGTTTTCCTTGTATGGCAGAAGAGAAGAAAGGTAAAGTGGGCCATAAGCAGAAGCAGATGGAGGCCTTGAGCTGGTCAGGACTTCATTAGAGAGAGAAGCAGCAAAACAACACACACGCGCGTGCACACGACCAGAAGGGAAATGCTGGTCCCAGCATAAAAATATCAAGGAATTATACTCATAAAGCTACCATCTTTTAATTTACTGCATCCCTAAATTACCAGCGGCCTTGAACAGACTGTACAGAGAATTCGGAGACACATCATGTGCATCCAACCCTGTAATGGCTGAACCTGAGAGCTGTCAGGCATCATACTAAATAATATTGTCGAAAGCTCGTAGCTTACGACCATGTCTAGGGGGAGGTCAGAGAGCAGTGAAATATGATGTGGAATTCCACAAAAAACATTCCAAGCAACCGATAAATGCAGCACATTTTTAGCTGCTCTGCTCTCGCACGTCTGAAGGGATGCGTAAATCTGCCATCTGCTCTAACTGTGACGCCTATAAAAATGGGGACATGATGCTACCTGTCGTCATCTCTTATAATACGAGGGAACACTGACAACTTTTTGGATGCTGCTCTAATTATGAAACACAACACAAGCAATTGTGCTTTGTCTGTAGGCACAGGGTCTCAAGAGAGTACCGACATTTGCTACAACAACACAACTGACCTTATGGGAGCCATTACATAACCATGCCCACCGCTTTTCAAGGCCAGATCACTCTATCTTTTGACTGTCAAGCAAAATGTACCCGATGATTACGGAAAAAGCTTAAATGCAATAACTTCAAACGCAGCATATCATCATACAAAGAAATTGAAAGCATAAGCTTTTGTACCAGGTTATGTTAAAACAATATATAACAGAAGAAGACAAGAAAATAATGGAATTACAAGGAGAAATGTATCCAAATCACAAGAAGCTAAACATTGTTGACAAAAACTGACATTAACACAAAGAAAAAATGTGCAACTTTCTGCAGATGCAAATGGGGTAAATAATAATAATGTTTGTTTTAATTCTTAAATTAAAATTAACTTGTATATAATAGAGAGAATAAATGATGGAAGTGTAAGATTAATGAAGGTCAGTGTTAAAGGATTAGTTCACTTCAAAATGAAAATTTCCTGATATTTTACTCACCCCCTAGCCTGGATGCCAGCCGATCTTAGCCCCGCCCACAACATTTTTAGGTCGGGCAGTTCGGTCTGGACTCGATCCATAGAGGAGTAATTATCCCCGAACAGAAACTGTTCAGACCAATGAAATCATCAGGGCAGGCTTTAGACGATGATGGACAGATGATCAACAGTAACGTAATCATCACGTCATCAAAGGGGCTTGGATTGTATTTGTTTGAATCCTAAATAGAGAACTTGTTTGTATATGCATTCACCTTCACTATTTCTCTCAAAAATGATGATCATGTTGGGTAAGTACTCTGTGTATTTGTGATGTCATTTATCTGTCGTAGGGTCAATTGTCGGTGGCAGGTAAGTGCTATTTTCAAATATACAGTATATATTGTGTAACATACCAGATAAAAGAGATGTTTTATTAAACGCATATCACTCTTGGCCAATCAAATTAGAGGACAAGAACTGACTATTGTATAATATCCTACATACAATGTGTGCTGTGCCCGATACAACAGAGGCCAACATCTGGAGAACTGTCGGTTGGCATACACTACTGAACATGGTCCAGGATCACCAGAAACACATGTGAATAGTCTGAATACTCGCAATCTCACAGCTCCGGCAGTAGTTTCTTTATTTAAACATAATTATGAATCTAGCTGAAGCACATTTCAAAGGCTTTTCAGAAAAACATTTTTCACAATGCCTTCAGTCGCAAACAGTTGCACACTAAAAGTCCTTTCATATTTTGCAATAATAGGTTTGAAATTCTCGCTGAATACTGTAGCGATCCTTTCCAGGGAAAAGTAATACAAGATGACATGCACTCAGACACACAATGTCAATGTGATTACAGTGTCAGAAATCTCAAGCTAATAGTTTCCTTTATGCATTCAGCAACCTGAAGCTACATGGAATCAACCACCCAACAGGAGGAAATTAGATATAACACAACAATGCATCATTCAGAAAACTATGTAATCAATTTCCAAGAGCTATACTGATGGCAATCTGACAGTTAGCCATCCTCATCGTTCAGTGAGCCCCTAAAATGACGAATGCAAGCAGATTTTTCAATGAATAATGGCTTGAAGGTTGGTCTGCTCCTCGCTCAAAGCCATCATTACACTTCATAAGATTTGCAATTGGAATAAAATGCATGAGTTCTACTGGATACTTTTATGACCCTTTTTTTCACCCCTGGTCACTACATAGGTCAATTTAAATGGAAAAAAGCAGCATGGATGTTCTTCAAAACATTTTGTGCTTTATGGTCATACAGGTTTATAACAATATGAAAAATACATTATGTACAAAAAAGCTAAGGCACATTTTATAATTTTTTATAAGCACACATATTATAAAAATAAAATTATGTTAATATATTTTTAGAAGTAAAAAAAAAAATCAAAATTCAAGTATAATGTTTTTAAATATTACTAAAAATATTAATTTACTATACACACACACACACACACACAATACTGTTCAAAAGATCTGTACGATTAAAGTACGATTAAATTTTTTAAAGAAGAAAAATTGTGAAATATTATTAGTTTCGAATACTTATTTTCTATGTTAATATATTTTAAAATGTCATCTATTCCTGCGATGTTAGAGCTGAATTTTCAGCATCATTACTCCAGTCTACAGCTTCTCATAAATCAAAGATTTCTGAAGGATCATATGCTGATTTGAAGCTAAAGATTATTATAACAGTTGTGCTGCACAACATATTTTTTGGAAACTGTAATAAAAAATGTTTTGAAGAATCTTTGATGAGTAAAACAAATTAAAAGAACAGCATTTACTTAAAATATATACTTAAAAAATACCTTCTGTCACTTTTTATCACTTTAATGCATCTCTGCAGAATAAACGTATATACTGAAAAATACTTTTATATATACACGTGTGTGTGTTTTTTTCAAAAACATATGTATATGTAAATAATAAAATAATATTGTAAATACTAATAGCAAATCTACACTGCATTCTTTGAGAGAGGAATTGTATTATTGTGTTATGTTTTATTTCTCTTTTCTTAGGAAAGTTTATTTTAGGCACTTTGTGTGGCCTTCGCTCATTCTAATGGAGTTTTAAAACTCTAAAATAAAAAAAAATATGATGCTGTCGTGATCCTGTTTCCTCTCTAGACGCATGATAACTCAAAGTAAACAGACAAGCCACCGTCATGTCTAGTGTCAAGAGATATTATCTTGTTTTATTATGTGGCCTGAGGCTTCATGAGCGTCGGCTTTTCTGGTTTTTGTTTGTCACTTGATTGTGTTTGTTTCTTTGGTCAACACTGCCTCTGCAAGGCCGAGCGGTGACGGCACTCCGAACACCCTCTAGAGGCTGGATTATCCTCTGACATTACTAAAACAAACACACACTCTCACCTGTATTGAGTGGGCCGCTCCGGGGTCAGAGGTCAGCGATTCGTTCTGGACCGTGTTGAGCTGTGTAAGACTTTCTTCCATCTTCCCCTCCTTCTCTTCTCCGTCATCGTCATCAAGCTCATCCAAACTCTGTAGAGAAAATTTCAGGCTCAGTCAGTTTACTTTCTTCAGATTGTTTGGGATTTGTGGATTATTTTCACATGACGAGAGAGTCTAATTGTGTTCAACACACACACACAAACAGACACAGGAAGTGTGTTATCGAATAGCCTTTGTGGTATGAGTCTAGGGGATTTTTGGAAAGTGGAATGTCCCATTGCACACTGGGAACAGAAAGTTCTGCATGTCCTAAAACAGACAAGACTTTAAACATGTCTCTATAAGCATGGTGATCCAGAGAATACTAACAATCTGAGCTAATTGTGAATGATATCGCCATATGTGACAAAAGTGACGGAGAGAGAAACCGGTTTTCTTGCTGCTGTAAGCCAGTCTTTCCTGTTCATGGAGGAGGAGGAAGAGTGAAGGTGGAGCCCAGCACAGGACTGGGAGGGTAAAAATAGCCTTACAAGGCTAAACTGGAATGTAATAATTTACACAAGCTTTCCGGCCAGCCGGTTTTATCAACACTTCCTGGGGAAGGGCCAAATTCTGAACCCTCTCATAGACATTGCCATACACAAATGAATGCACAATCTACGACTTAGACAAACACACACACTTTCCTACTCCCCAGGGATCAGTAAACACACTTCATCAGCCCCCGCTGCACCCTTAAAGAGGTCACTTCTGCACTCCGCTGGCCGTTAGCCAAAATCAGACATTCCCCTGCCTAATGACAATCATTTATGTCAATTAAGACAGCTTATAAACTTGAGGGCAAATTATTGTCACAACAGTAAAAAGACTATAAACATTTTCAATGGAGACCATTATTGTACAAACACTATCTGTAACTATACATACAAGCACTGAATGACCTTTTGAAAACCGTACAAAAAAGAAAAGACCTATAAACATTGAAAGTGTGTAGAGATCATCTATATAGTGTCGGCTTGAAACTGCCATTTTATAAGTTCTATTATCACTCAGAAAGTGTAGAAAGACACTCGCAAATATGGTCCTATATCAGAGGGAGAAATAGATTTATTTTCAACAATGTGCCTGATCATTGCAAAATGGTCATTTACATATTCCTGAAGGGATAGTTCACCCAAAAATGTAAATTCTGTCATCATTTACTCAACCTCAAGTTGTATCAAACCTGTATGAGTTTCTTTTCTTCTGCTGAACACAAAATAAAACATTTTGAAGAATGTTTGCAACAAAGCAGATGTTTTGTCCTATTTTTTCCCTTCTATGGTAGTCAATGGTTGCTCTATCTGCTTTGTTGCAAACATTCTTCAAAATGTTTTATTTTGTGTTCAGCAGAAGAAAAGAAACTCATACAGGTTTGATACAACTTGAGGTTGAGTAAATGATGACAGAATTTACATTTTTGGGTGAACGATCCCTTTTAAGGCATGAGCAGCAAGCAAAAACTACAGGGAATTGCAAATATTTGACTAAAAATAAAATAATTTTTAAAAGAAATTATATTCATCTATATGAAATATATAAATTAAAACATGAAAAGTGAATAATAATATGAAGAACAGTGAATAGAGTCGAAAAGGGACACTGAGGGTCTGGAGATAAAGTGGTGGAAAAACAGAAAAGAAAGGCTGCAAATTCCTTGCCCTTCCTGTTTATAAAGCAAATGAGAAACTCATTTAGCTTGACATAAACGTACGTGTATTTACTCGAGTAAACAGGTTAGATCATCAAACCTTTAACCTATTTGTGTTTGCCGTGAGGGAGAGGGGCTTCATTTAAAATGAGCATCTGTGCTCATCCTCTGCTTTATTAGGAATGCATGCGCGGATGGAAATTTTGTGTCTCGCCTTCTGGAAATTTTTTTTATCTACGATCTATCACGTTAATACCCCTTTCCTGGCAGAGAGAATGTGCAACATATCTGCCTCAGAACTACAGCCTATCCCACCGCCTTAACTTTCCGACTGCAATGCACCGCTTGCATTTTTTTGAGGGGGTATGGTATATTCCCTCAAATATATCAAAAGATATTTGACATTCCTAATGTCTCAAGTTAACAATAAGAGGCACAATTATGTTAGACTGTGCTTTTTTATTTATAAAATGGGTACTACATAACATAATAGATAATATGCTACCGAACTTAAAAGAAATCTAAAATTAATAATGTCTCATCTTGTGTATTTTAGCTCCGCTGGGACATTTTATTGACCAATCAACATCTGGAACAACAACAAAAAAAGCATTTTTTTTGCCACTTAACTCCACTTAACTCACTCGTTTTCCATGATGATTCCATGTTGGAATTCTCTCTAAAATATTTCACAAAAAAAGTGAGAAGAGCTCAGTGTCTGTGTGTGTTTGACTGGTGTTGTATTCAGCCGTTTATGCACTAGATTAATGGAGAGACGAGCTGAGGGGCTCTGGATGCTCTTCCCTCCTGATGTCCTCGGCAGACTGGATTTAATGACTGTGGATTAATCAAGTATTGCATGCCCTGGCTACGCAGGTTCATTAGGATGATGTATTACACCCATGGAAGGTGAATAGTGTGTGTTCGAGTGTGTGCGCGATGAAGTCAACTGTCCTTTCATCATCACAAACCCAGTCTCTTGGAGTGACTTAATGATTTAACCCAGAATCCCAAGATTATTCCGGGCACAGCTAAAAGCCATTTTATTTCATAAGTGCACACATTAGAATCAAATTTGGAAGGCTGTGGAGACATTTTTGGTTTAAGTGTCAAATACAGTTCTGAGTATTAACATTTCCTTCCACATTAGTACAACAAAAGCTGATATGCGAAGGGATATTGGTTATTATTTGATAACCACTGTTTCAACCTGAGATATCTCATGAGTGAATGATTTGGAATCCTCTACAAAGTAGTAATTTCTTTCACACACAAAAAAATTGCATTGACTGCAAATCTTTGGACTGTATATATATACACCTTTCGCAAACACGAGAATGCTTACACTGCCAAATGCTGCATACTGAGGCAGAAAGATCCACCTGCAAATGTTGTGCAAGAATTTGAATGAGATTTATGATGGCAACCTATCTCTCTCCTGCACCGGATAAAAGATTATCCTTACCTGGTGGACATATATTTACGGCTTAGCGATTTTGAGTGCTCAAAATTGTGCACACACACACAACCGGCTGGCAGAATCGGTGGACGTGCTCTCTGGTTATTAAACTTAATCATAAACCGTTGTCTGACAGCCCAGCGGCCATGGTCAGCTCAGCTCACTATATTTTTTTATATTTAAATACACAACAGCATGCAAGTTTCTCACTGAACTGACGTGTCTTTGCAAGTTCTGTTCCCCAAAGATTTTTTTATTTTTTTATTTAATTTCAACAGAGATTGTAGGGAAAAGCGTGTGAAATGTTTAGATTAGGGACTTCCGCAACACTTTGATTTGAAGGCACTAGGCGAAACTTTAACAGATATCAATTCAGGTGGCTTACGAAAGCTGAAAAATTCTGCCTCCGCAGGGAGCGTACTGAGGTAGGAAGGCAACAATGCACGTCCAAATCCAATGATCGTGTCACATCCTGTCTACTGAGATGCCTTCATCTGATTGTTTTGAAGGCAGCACAAATGTATCCATCCCTGCCTATGATATCCCATAATTCCTGTGCTTGTGTTTTAGTGAGAGTTGAGCTGAAGGACAAAAATGCATCTAAAAGCTGGTAGTCAGTTTTTGTGTAAATGTAGGATTTTGCTTTTTCCAACTTTCCTTCTTAATTACTAGCAAAATAATTGTATGGCAATTAAAAAATATATTTGCTTTATCATCACCAAAGCCCTCTTTATTGTGTTGCTGGTAAAGAAAGACTATCCAAAATCTGGCATTTAATGCTGTCCAAATCTTCTTTGTTTTAACCTGTTTGTCACACAAAAGGTATCCAGGGCTTTAGAGAACAATAAAGATCTCAACCCATATAAAGTTTTATGCTGGAGTTATTGTGACCTGTTTGAATGATCTCAGCGCATGGCGCAGGTGCATTAAGGGCGTGCCTGAATCCACTTTTGCTAGTCTAACGATGAAAAAAAAACACAAAAAAAAACAGTTGGCACGCCAGGCGCATGGGTCCAAAAGGGTTGTACCTAGTCTCTTAATGAGTCATGGGTGTGTTTTGGGTAAAACCGAAAAAGAGGAAACCAAGGCCGAAAAACGAAACACAGAAAGAAATTATGCCAATTATTAGTAATTGTAACCAATAGTAACCATTTCATTTATGGCTATGACTGTGTAACTTCACTAAAAATTAATATTAAAGTTTCAAATAATAAATCAATTACAAATTATGCATAAATATATTTAGAACATTGCAACAATGCACAGTATAAAATACAATTTATACTAAAATGTCTAACTTGACCTCACTCATGTGTACATTAAATAATAATGCACAGGCCTACTGGCCTGCAGAAATTTAATAAAGTAATGAAATGTAAAATAACTGCATATTTAACTGTTTAAATGAAAGATTAATCCTTATTAAACTTACAAAAGCTATTCAAATCAAGAGCAGTGAGGGATATCCTTATCTTTTGTTTGACATTAAACAGAGCAGTAAAGGCTACTGCCTCTTTAAGACCTAATGCAGGGATATGCGTCGACTTTCTCGACTGTATAGTGTATACAGTTCTCTTGAGGCATATTCAGACTATGTCTGCTTGGATACTCATCAAGATGGACATGTTGACATACTTCTTGTGTGAGTTTGTCTGTTTATGAGCAAGACTTGAAAAATAACTCAATATTTGTGCGCTGTGAGACGAGTGTACGCTTTCGGATGAGAGCACAGAGACAGATCTTCTCACAGCGTGTGCGCGGGTTCTCATACGCGTATTCTGGCTCTACACGCGTGTGATGACGGCGAAAAAAAAATTATTGGTCATTTTCGAATATAAGGCAGCACTCGCATGCATTGAACAAAGTTTACAAAGAGAGACCATTTTTATTTTATTAGCACTGTTTTTGTAGTGTATCACTGAGGAGCCAGTACGTGTATTGACAGAAACATAAAGCATTATTAGATGCGTCATCAGACGTATATGAACCACGTCCACACCATAGACTGGTCCACACCGCAGATGATGCTTTGGAAAAGCACATGCAGGTCACGGTTTCTGTTTGCGTCATCACAACGTTTCGGCTGTATTGTTTCGTGATAAAAGTCTTTTGCCCGCTTTTGGGCCATTTTCGGTGGCTGAAAATTCGGTGCATCCGAATTATGCTAGTTTTGGGTGTAACGTGCAATTGACCAATCAGATTCTCATCTCCCATTCCCTTTAAAAGCCAGTTGCGCTTGCACCATGGCGGAATTCACTATTTACATGGCGGAATTTGCAACCGTAAAGACTGAATGCTTCTTGAATTTTTAATATTTAAAAATGTTTGTGTGCTGCTGCGCATCCCTGTGTGTGTAATAAACAGAGTGTACATGCGTTGTGCACATGCTTATAGGCGAATATTACTAATGCTCCCTTTAAATAACACAAAAAAATACTACCCTATTGACTTTAAATCAGGTTTTTGTTGATCAATGGCACAGTTGTTTTCAGTTGCCTTAAAATAGCAACCCGCCAACAATGCACGTGAACACAACTAGTTTTCAGACCAGCGAACAGATGGCACTGGACATGAAAATGATAACTATGTCTGACTGAAACTATCAAAAAACACGTCGCTCCTGCCGTCACATTGCACTAGGTGACTGACAGCAATCGTCTTTCTGGGGGATTGGCAGTGCCCTACCCCTTTTTACGTATTAGGCATTTTTAAAATACAAGCAGAACAAACTGTATGCAAACATGAATATGTTTGCAATCCGTTCAACTGAGCAGAAAATCCTTTGTTTCTATAAAACAGAGCAGCATAAACATATACCGTCTAAAATTGTATGGGTTCTGTAAAAAAGTCATACAGAGTCATACAGTGTTCATTTCTTTTTAGCTTCTGTGAGTGCTCATCTTTATTAGAAGTTCTTAGTTTAGGATATTTTAAAAGCTCGGCCTCAATCAGTGTCTCTGCTAAGACATTTTGTTTTAACTCGTCACCACAAAAGACATCTTCACCTCATGACTTGTGTGCGGTCAAACCGCACAGCGTGTTCTCTTCTCAGACAGTGAGAGCTGTCCATTTACACATCCCCAACAGTGATTCAAGCATGCATAACCCAGACCTACATTTGAGAACACACACGGCAGGATGGATTACATCAGTCAGACTTAAAAATAATAAAAAACACAAGGAAGAGGACAAAGTCAGGACATAAGACTTAATCCACTCCATGGTCTGTGCCAGTTCTGAGAGAACCGACAAGCCGTTTTCGAACATTCCAGGAGAGTTGCTTTTAGTGTAACCGCGACGGTCCACAGAGTGTATTATGAGGTTTTGAAGGAATGTTTGTGAGCGCTTAAAGCATTCACAGCTTTGCACCGTCTCTCCTAAAATGGTAGCCTTCTTTCTGAAACAACATACAGGAGGCCATTCCTGGTTAGTCCATAAATCTTGTTTCTGAGCGACTTGTGTGCAGATTTGCAGCCTGTAAAGTTATTTCCGAAATCTGCTCAGTCCAGCCACCTCCATGTTTGCTGGGTGTCATTAAATCACGCATTCGTTTCACATACAGTCCTAGTACGTTAGGTCCGAAGACATGAATTAAAGGGATAGTTCACCAAAACACACATAAAAAATATGAATGTACTCACCCTAAAAATGTGATTTTCTTTTTCTGTGGAACAAAAAGTGTTTTCAGGGAGTTCAATGTTGTTTTGCACCCCATTAACTTCAAAACCTAATTCAAAAAATCTTGATGTTCCAAAGAATAAAAAAGTCATAAAGTGTTGGATCAACATGAGGCCAGGTATGAGGACAATTTTGATTTTGGCGTGAGCTATTACTGTAGGTAATAAATGACTGAGTTAATGGATTTGAGATTGGAGAAAACAAATTATCTAAAAAAATGAGTATATACAGATGGTATTCCAAAATAATCTTTCGTGACTTTTCATGACTGGTTATCAATGGCACCAAAATATACCATATGCAATCTGTTCAATGGTGAATCACATAAAAACAAAGTTTCGCGCTGTCAGGGAACTTGTAAATGGGGTTTTCATTGAGGTTATATTGGCTGCATAAAAACAAACATCTCCTCTAAGCAATTTCAGAGTTCCAGTTCTCTCCGCTGTCCGTTTGGTTATTCAAAGAGTGGGCATTTTATTCAACAGCCCATCCACAGACTGATGCAATAATTTGAAAGCCTGAATTGAATTTCAAGACTAGCTGCAAGACTTCGCGTGTACGTGGTAGTCTACATTCAACACAAGTCACTCAAAAGGAGACGGCAAGTAATCTGATTTTATCACTGTGACTCTTCTTTTTAATAAAAAAAACTGTCAATCTACAGAAATGTTCCATCATTTGTACAATCTAATTTAGAGTGTGAGTGACTCACATAAAAAGGTTATTTTAAAACGATTTATTTTGCTTCAGAACCTCAATACTTTTTAACACTGTAGTTCATCCAAAAATGATTATGCAAGGAACACCTGTGGTGAAAATCAAGTTTTTAATGTTGTTTATATGTTTTTGTAACATGCTTTAAGGCAAATCATGTGCAAATTCATAAGTCAACACTATTGCAGAGTACTTTCTCCTTAAAACTGCAGTGGAAAAAAAGAAATGTTTGAAAATCGCTGGTGCATCACAAACTACCTTTAGCATATCATCATTACTGCTACATGCTGCGAAACAGGAGAGACTCAAGAGAATTTATATTTTTCTGTTGATATGAAAAATTGGGTACATTTACCAAATTAATTATGATGTACATTACCACGTTAAGATGAACTACATGGCTTTTCTTCACTGATGTTTGAAGCGTTTCTAAGGATGCTGATTTTGAGATGGCACTGGAACATTGTTCATGTAACATTAGCAACACATTATTAGCTGTTTGATGATGGAGTCAAGCCAAAGGCTAATCAGATTAATTACCGTTGTGTCTGACATTGTAGAGAGCGATATATAAACCGCATTATCATTCTGTTACATCGACTTGTAGACAAGCCTGAATGAAGGACTGGAGGCAGGTCTCATTTTGCACATTCATCCGCATACTAAATTAAAGGGATAGTTCACCCAAAAATGAAAATGTGATGTTTATCTGCTTACCCCCAGTGCATCCAAGATGAAGGTGTCTTTGTTTCTTCAGTAGAACACAAATTAAGATTTTTAATTCCAACCATTGCCATCTGCCAGTTATAATGCATGTGAATGGGTAACAATTCTATGAGAGTTAAAAAAAAAAACATGCTTAGACAACAGGCACAAAAGCCCTGTTGCTCGTGACGACACATTGATGTCTTAAAGGACAACTCCGGTGAGAAATGAACCTAGGGGTAATTAACAGATGGGTAGCGAGTAGATCGTTCTCTGTGATGCGTTTTCATGAGAATCGAATGTAAAGAGTTTTATCTCTAAAAACAGATTAGCTTATAATGCTTGTCTATGGGGCACAGGGTAGACACAGGATGGTAAAATTAAATCGCTAGTTAATACCACTAACAAGGCTCAAAATAGCCTCACACTAACACGGTAGCATAATGAGGTCCCTACATGCAAACCGAAGCATTGAGAACTTTGTAAGAGTACAAACAGTTTAATAAGAAGATACGTTGTAAACATAGTGCCTTACGCGTTCACGGACAGGCACCATCTCGAAAAACAGTCTCGACGAATCGATCTACGAGCGCTGTTCTAAGTGAGCTGGTCGATAGGAATTAAGTTTGTGAAATGTAATAACACGGACATTTTTATTTTTATTTATTTATTTTCTCTGTTGTGTTCAGTGTTTTCTTCCGGAAACAACGGACCATATGAGATTCCAAGTCACAGTTCATCACTTAGCAGAGCTCTCGTCGCTCGATTCGTCGAGACTGTTTTCCAAGATGGTGTCTGTCCATGAACGCGTAATGCACTATGTTTAAAAAGTGTCTTCTTATTAAACTGTTTGTACTCTTACAAAGTTCTCAATGCTTCGGTTTTGTTGGGACCCTCATTATGCTACTGTGTTAGTGTGAGGCTATTTTTAGCCTTGTTAGTGGTATTAACTAGCGATTTAATTTCACTACTCTGTGCCCCATAGACTAGTTTTATAAGCTAATTTGTTTTTAAAGATAAAACTCTTTACATTCGATTTTCATCAAAACGCATCCCAGAGAACGATCTACTCGCTACCCATCTGTTAATTACCCCTAGGTTCATTTCTCACCGGAGTTGTCCTTTAAGACACAAACTTATCAGTTTCTGTGAGAAACTGAACAGTATTTGTTTTTTGACTCATATCCAGACGAATCTCATCTAGTGTTCCCATCCGCTACAACTTCGTCTAATATAGTCAAACTGGCCTAACATCGAAGGTCAAACTGACTTTTTTTTACTCTCATAGAATTGGTACCCATTCACATCATGCATTATGACTGGCAGACTGCAACGGTTGGAATTAAAAAAATAAAAATCTTCATTTGTGTTCTACTGAAGAAACACCTACATCTTGGAAGCACTGGGGGTAAGCAGAGAAACATCACTTTTTTTGTTGTTGGGTGAACTATCCCTTTAAGCAAGGGTTACATTCAAGCTATTTTTAAGGCATGAATCATAATGGTCCCCAAGAACGCTCTCTGACCCAATCCACTTCTTCCATTTTATAGAAAAAAGCAGCTTGGACAATGTTTTAAAAATCCTCAGAAGGAATCTTGTCCCTTTGGAACGAGAGATTAAGTCAAAGATTACTTTAATTCTGGTCTTTAAGGCTTTAACATCTTTTTTTAACATCAGCACTCTGATATTGACCTTATATATTCTTCCTGGTGCTACAGAGACGATTGACAGTCAGAAAACCATTTTGCAGCAGCCAATAAAAATAGTGCAAAATATTATGAACGCAGGAAATTCGCTGATCACAAGCTCCACTCTGTAATTTTCCAGTCATAAGGAGAATTGGCTAATTACATGCCTCCAATTCCTCACGCCTAATGGCTGCTTGATGTTTTGCTATATTTGTCACATAGAAGATGCACATTACATGGATGATGAAACAACCAGGGCTCTGAAGTAAACCTGAGACTCGTGTAAACAACTGACTACATAGTGAACTAAAAACCGTTTCAGCTACCGCGGTGTGCTCAGAATCGCTATGACAAAGCATTTACAACTACACATCACATTAGTTTACGCTCAAGAATAAACAACTCATTGAATAAACACAGCCCAAATGCTCATTATTATGAAGTAGGAGTCTCTATGACTCCAGGAAGCCATGAATATCATTGCAAACTCATTACAGAACCCTTCCACGGCTTTAAGAGCATAGTTATGGTCAACCAGGGTACATTCTGATTCAGCTGGTTTCTCATTCCTCCTCTGGGACAAGAAGAGGGCATTTGGTGTTAAATAACCCTTGAAGGGTTACCACTGGGCAGATGAGGCTGGTTATCACACTACCTTTTGTCCAGACACAGGCTCTCCTGATGTGAAGGTACACACAGCGAGACTGCATTTCCATTACAGACTTCACTGTTTATTCTCACCCATGTTTGACTAGGGAGGCGAGTGTTCAATCACTACAAACAGAATAGTGGCTTCAACAGAGTTCAGTCTCTGAAATATGTGACGAAGCATGAAAGCTCAAAGCAGGGATATTTTGTGTAGTTGTGTAGTTAATGGGCACTAATTTGCCAAGCAGGAAAATCTAACAAATTCTTGAAAGATAATTATTATGATAATGAACAGCTTAAAAGCATAATGGGGAACATCTGCTTCTCCATACTGCCGATTTTTTTTAAACCAGTGAACTGAAGCCAGTGAGGGATGGTGGTAGGTTGTGATTAAACAGATAACAAAACTCATGGTTCAGATCATATTAAGTTTTTATGGCCAACCCGGTCTCATGAGAGAACGTAACTGCTATTTTTAGAAAAAAGGAAATAAGAATGTCCACCTCTTAATGAATGAACATGAACACTGGGCAAGCTGTGCAGGGTTTATGCTAGTGGCAGGAAGCAGAACTGATGTTCAGTCAATCGTCATGACCTCTTATCTTTTACCCTTTAGATGGCAAAAACTGATTCGTCACTGTGTTATGGTTTCTTGCTTTTCATTTGCGGTTCTTCAGTTCTGAGCAGGGCTGCTCTTCTGGTTTCAGTAGCTGCCAGCAGTTCTGCTTCACGCCGAGCACAGCAGCATGTTGTTTCTCCATAAGCACACACTTCAGTAACACTCAGAGACCAGACCTCGCTGCAGTGAGAGGGCAGAGTGCACGCTAGCAGTGAGTCATCAAGCCCCCTCTTGTCCTCCACATTCTTTCACTTACTTACTCCCCTCCCCTCCCTTTTTTGGAAATCTTTTCCTTTTCCTTCACTTGCTCTATTCTCTTTTTGAGTCTAATGAGCCTGACACTCAGCAGGTTTAAAGAACTGCTGACTCATGGTCAAACAGTGACTTGATACATAAGTGGGACCGTGCAATTCTATGATTTAATGGACTACAACAACTTTTAGTATTCATGCTGGCTTCGTATGGTTTTGAAAAAGTTTTGTACCCATTTCAATAAAAAAAAAAGAAAATGTAAAAATGTAATGTACTGTAACCATCAAACACATTTTCCACACATCTTGAAATTTGAGTGTTCAGTCATCCTAGTCATAAAAACAATGTCTGAGGTCAGCAGGGATTCAAAAATAAAGCCAAAACAGTAATATTGTGAACATTGGGGCTGGGGTGTAATGAATTACAAGTAACTTGAGTTGCGTAATCAGATTACTTTTTTCAAGTAACTAATAAAATAACGCTTTACTTTTAAATTTACAACAAAGTATCTTTGAAAAATAAAATAACTTATTTGAATCTATTACCTGACAGCTCTCCTGTTCCAATGTTGAGATAAATCTGTGTGAACATGATGGTTATTGTAGGTTTAAAATAAATGTGAGCAGGCATTTACTCATCTCACTTGCAAAAAAACAAAAACAAGATTCAGTATAACTCAATTAATAAAAACTGTGAAAATCAATCTCTTGAATATTATGAATATTTAATCTCAATTTAATTATCTCTGCTGCTGACCTGACTAATAAGAAATATTACTTTGGATAAACATCACATTTGTGTTTAATTTGTATTGCTGAAGTAAGAGTGTTGAACTTTCTTCTCCTCCACCATATTCTTCTGAAATATAGAATGGCAGAACAGCTGAAAGTTTTGTGTTTTTTTGTTTTTGTTTATTTTACCGCGCTTTCTACTGTATAGGCATGAATTTGCATTTCTTTCTGACTGAAGCTTATTCATCTCACTTTTGGCATCAAAGGACCTTCACTTTTGCCAAAAAATTTCCTTTTTTGTTGATATTAATAAACAAACAAGCAAGCCCAGCCCAGATGAGAAAAAGTAATGCAAAAGTAATATAAAGGATTACTTTCCATAAAAAGTAACTAGGCTAAGTAACAATTCTATTTTTTTGTTTTGTTTTTTTGGGTAATGCAATATTGTAATGCCTTAATTTTAAAAGTAACTTCCCCAAACACTGATTGTGAAATATTATTGTAATGTAAAATAACTTTTCTATATTGATGTATGTTAAATTTGTATTAATTGCTGTGATGGTAAAGCTGAATTGTTAGCAGCCATTACTCCATCCTTCAGAAATCATCCTGATTTTGTGCTTAAGAAATGTTTTATTTCTATAATAATAATACAATTAAATAAAATAAAAAACTGACCCACAACTTTTCAACAGTAGTGTTAAAGGTCCCATGGCATGAATTTTTCATTTTATAAGGTTTTTTAACATTAATATGAGTTCCCCCCCAGCCTGAATATTGTCCCCACGTGGCTAGAAATTTTGATCGGTGTAAACCGAATTCTGGCTGTCTTTCTCTGCCTTAGAGAAATTGAATTCTCCTGTTATGACGTCATAACTCCTTCCTCTACTTTGCCCGCCCAGAGAATTGGTAGAGAATGGATTCAGTTTATCAATCGCAATGTCAGCAGCACAGGGTTTACCATATGAATTTGACAGCACCGCCACAAACAGTGAGTGTTCATTAATGCCTGATCTGTGATTAGTGATTTCTGATGTGTAGCTAATCATTCAAGTTCACACAGACTTTCTTTCTAAATCGTTTAAAACTGTCAGTCCCGCCGCTGGCCGTCTTAATGCATCAGTGAATCAAGACAGTGACTAAAATGATCACTTCATGTCATTTCTGTTAGCAGCATGAAACAAATCTGTTATTTAAATTATTAAACTACAGAGCGCGATCAAAGAACACTCTAATGTTCGGATCTGTCCATCACACGTATCTCTGCAGTGCACACTTGTCCAAACTTCCGTTATAATGACGCTGTTAAGCTGTACAACAGAAGCTCTTACTGTATTCATGTCCATGTCGTGTTTGTTGTTAGTTGTGGTAAAAGCATTTTGTGAGAGAAATAACGTTGCAAAGTTCACTCGGTTATTCAGAGCTCTCAGATAAAAACAAAATAAACTCACGCTCTCAACAACTCGGTACAATAACAGTTCCTTAGCAATTAGTGATGTCCGGTTCGCGAACGAATCGTTCTTTTTAACCGGATCTTTATAGTGAACCGGTCGAACCAGTTCACCAAATCGAACTGAATCGTTCTAAACTGTTCGCGTCTCAAATCAGGGCTGATCCCACAAATACTGTAGATATTAACTTTCTGCCATCAGTGACAGTCTCTCAAACTAGAAATAAAACGAATATCTTGAAGTAGATGCTGTAACTCCTATCGTTAGCTGAAGTGAGACATGTTTTGCTGAGAGATCTGATGAACTCACGAGCAGCTGATACTGAGCATGCGCGTGTAACCAAACGTACCGGTTGTCGGATCCTCGGATCAGCAGTACAGAATCAAAACCGTTTCTGTCGGACACGTTCGATACTGAGAACCGATGAGCCGATGAGCTGCGCATGCGTGTTATTTGTTCAGAGGAACGAAATGCAGGTTAAGTGTATTTAAAACTAATCACGTTTGGAAACATCATAACAAAGCTGTCACTGTATTATTTTAAAGTTTTGGAAACAATAGATTGTAAAACGGTCAAATTAAACATTTATTTGTTTTATCAATAATGCATGATATTTTCAGGAACAGCTTTTATCTTATTTAATTTCTAAGTCGATACACATTTTAAAATGTAATCAAAACAGTAGGTTTGATATAGACTATTCAGCTTGCAGCAGTTCGCAGCTCAGCACCCTGTGCTCAGCACACACACGCACACACACTGATACAGCGGTTCTCGAGTCAGATCGACCGGTTGCAACGGATCACCGGTACAGAATCGAGAACCGTTTCTATCGGACACGTTCGATCTTTCGGACATGTTCGATTCTGAGAACCGGTGAGCTGAGATACTGAGCATGCGTGATAGCATCGTAACCGAACTGTTTCTCTCGGACTGGGACAGCTGATGCTGATAATACATGAGCCCGGGTGAACACTGAGGATTTGTGTAAGTAGGCTAGCCTATTATGTCAATGTACGTTTATTTAATCCGTGTAAAACATCAGTGTTTGCACGACAGTGAGAGTCTCTCAAACTAGAAATAAAACTAATATCTTGAAGTAGATGTTACAATCGATTCAGTTCGATTTGGTGAACTGTATTGAGTGCTGTTGCAAAACATAAATGAAAAAAATTTTCCAAGATGATGATGATGTCAATTATAATTATTAATATACTAAGTTTTGCTTACAAATACTTTATATGGATGTGTTTGAATGTATTTTCATCCGCCGGGATGATAGAAATGACGTCATTACGTAAAGACGTAAAAGAACCGGTGATCCGTTTTTTTTTAACCGGATCATTGAAACGAACTGTCCGAAAGAACCGGTTCGCGGAAAAGAACCGAACTTCCCATCACTATTAGCAATCTTTCCCCAGCTCTCCGTCTCTCTCTGGACTGGCAGTGCTTCGGTGCTCACTAAACCACGCCCCCTCCGCCACATAATCTCATTACAAATGCAAAGATGTCAGCCAATCACAACAGTGGGTGTTTTCACTGAAGTTCACAGCAGACACGCCCCTTAAAACAGAGCATTCAAGCCAGAGGGTTTATATCATTATAGAAAAAATGCCTTTTATTTCTAAATTATGACATTTTTTTGATGTGAAAACCATATACTAACAGTACTAACAAGTACACCTCAGGAAACATAATAATATAATATAATTAATATAATATAATTAATATAATATAATATAATTTAATTTAATATAATATAATTAATATAATATAATATAATATTATATAATATAATATAATATAATATAATATAATATAATATAAATAATAAACAAATCCATGCCATGGTTCCTCTAATATTTGTTTAATTATCTTTAAATCTGTTTCAGATCACAGCCCCTTAGAAGCCTGTCTAAAACTTCCTTAGCAATACCTTTTATACACACAACACTGCTAATTTAGTCACTGACTGACTGAGAAGCGAGGCAGCAAGTTTTCAGACACTTCCTAAATGGGATCTAATGTCCACCTGACCCACCCTGCTAAATGCACATCAAGCTACACAATAACACTGATGGCAAACACAAGTGTGTCTCATTCAGCCTGCCGAGTTGCTTGTTGTGTTCTTGGTCTTGGCTTTACCGTTCTTCCAGAAATCCAGAGAAAACCCCAACCCATCAGGCTGAACAGTAGGTCATTGTGTCAGTAGTGGCTTGCGATGACAAAAGCTCAACAATGAGGTAGAGATGTCTTGGCAGGGACACCCAAGCCAGTAAGACCTTACGATGCTTAAGGAAGAGAAAACCATCTGTTCACGCTTTCTTTGATTGGGTTTATCTCACCGAAAGAGACATCCATTCCCAGAGCCAAATGCATTCAGGCCCGGCTCTTTTGTGAAACGCTCACAGGTTTCTTGGCTGCTGGTGCTGGGTTTCTTGGCTGTGGAACGCGGGTGTATTCAGAGAAGCTCAGCGCTGGGACTATTCGGGTTTCATAGAGCTATCAAAAGAAACCCTGCTATGCTGCAGTCGGTTACTGTGAGAGAATGAGCGGTTACCTTGCACTGCAAGCAGCCGTGATTTTGAGCTAGACCGTCCGGCTTTCATCCTTACAATGCCCATTTTGCCATCTACAGGACTCACATACGATACCCTAAATGCTGCACATATACAACACTCATATTCGCTTATACAGGATTACTGGGATATGTCAAAAATGTTGTCTGGATGGCAAAGTGGTGGATTTTTTTTTTTTAAATGGATGAATATTGAGGTGCCAGGATTTAGGGCTTGGGCTCCTTGGTCACACACCACCAGGCCTATCACTCTTCCTTCTATGCTTTATTGAGGAATGTACAATTCAGGAATCATTTCAGAGCATAAACCACTTCCTAACTGGGCAGACAAGGTGTTAAAGCAGCAGACGACACATTCCTCTGGCAACAAACGGAGACATCCTGCTCTCAAGTATGACGTTAATCAATTCCAGTAAAGAGCAATTCATTACCCCTGAACAACAGAAGGCTGCAATCAAATTTTGTTATGTAACTTTAAACCCAGGGATAAACAAATTCCAATGTTTTAGATTTTTTTCTTCAGACCAAAAACATAAAAAAAAATTCATCTGCAGGCCACCCTCAGGCTTGCAAATGGATCACTATACTATGCACGCTGATAAGTTTGGAAGTTTGAAACCAAGAATAAAATCTTATTAGCTTTCAATTCAGAATATTATCCAAATGCATCCTGACAAAACAAAAGATGTACTCTACATTGTGGATGTGTCCTACTTTCTCGGTGCAATGAAACATTTATGAAGCTAGTTCTCACATTTTCCCCAATGTTTTCAGCATAATCAAATCATAATTTTATAGCCTTACAAAAGTAAACTTTTTTTTTTTGTTCATCTGCAGGTCACCGTCTGGCTTGCAAATAGATCTGTTTGAAACTAATTCCTTGTGCCTTCAGCTTGTTTGATTTAGCATCACTATAGAAAGCAAGTTGATCAAGCTTTTTAATTAGAGAAAAAATATTTAGTGCACCTTTAACTGTCCAAAGTATACTGGACAAACTCAAAAGCATAGTACAGCCATTGTCTTGAGACCCTGTCACCGTGATTGACAGTCCGAACAACAACAAAGCCCTCCTGCACATCCAGCTCACCATTTCTCTTTTCATTT
This sequence comes from Pseudorasbora parva, assembly GCF_024679245.1. Classification (NCBI taxonomy): domain Eukaryota; kingdom Metazoa; phylum Chordata; class Actinopteri; order Cypriniformes; family Gobionidae; genus Pseudorasbora; species Pseudorasbora parva. The sequence continues at coordinate 25,288,792 of NC_090191.1, read as the reverse complement.
CCTCTGTACTTCCGGAATCTGAAGAATAACACAAGCTGAGAATCCAGGAACATACGGCAGTGAAAACAAAGAGCTAGGCCAGATTAACTTTGATATTTATTTATTTAAGAAGCAAACCCAAAACCTAAAATTCCTTCAAGTTAGCCAATGAAAGGAGAACAGAGCAGAACTCAATCCCACTTTGGGATTTGATGGATTACAGACCCAAGAGCAGCATGGTGACCTAAAGCTCCTTCGGGAACCAGACGGGTGCATGTAACATCCCCAACACAGAGAGCATCCCGTTCTGAGGGTTTGCTTTGGCTCTTTATGTTCTTCTTGTGGACTGGTTGGAAAAGCAACAGACGCTACAAAAATATATCACGTTTCCTCCCCCAGCCACCCGAAATGATAGTTTGCTGCAGATACTACATCTGTGTGGTGAGGAGTCAACCACTTGCCGGGACAACAGTGGGCTGAGGAGAGCAGCCAAACCGCATGGTCTACGAAACCTCTGCCGATGAGAGTACACAGTAGCGTTGCAGACATCTGACCGAGGCGGTGGGGCTGGGGGAACGGCAAAGTGATTGTTCTAGTTTTGGGGTTGTGGGGCCTGTTATTGCAGAACCACTGGCAAGTCGCTCTAAAACAGACTGTATGGCAATGAAACGCCATTGACCACTCAGAGAGCTTAAACCTGAAAGGCAGAAATGAGAAAACCAGCAAAAACCATCCTTAGACCTCACAAGAACACAATATCCAAGTTATCTCTGGGAAACAAATTAGCTTTGCCGATTCCTAAAAGAAATGGATGTAATGTGACTAAGAGATGATAATCAGAGGGTTTAGATTTCCAGACTGACCAAGCAAAATCCATGCTGCAATATTACTCAAATTCATCCTGAAAACCAAAGAGAAGATGTTAGTTGTACTCTACACTGTAGTTGTGTTCTACTTTCTCAGGGCAATGAAACATTTAAGAAGCTAGCTCTCAGTAGGGTGAAAACTAAAGTAATGATTTAGAAAGTCAAATTTCCACTTTTTTTTCTTTATTGAGCCAAAACTGACACTAACAATTATGCAACCATTCACAAAAATAAGCTTAACCTGTCCAAGCACAACAGCAAAAATCTACTGGGCTATAAGTGGGCTTGGCATGATAGTTTAGATGTAAATCAAAACAAACACAAAAGAGCGACTCGAAAGGCTTGTTTCAAGGCAGCTGGGTCCTTGATGGACCCTATACGGTGGCCCCACTGAGAGATGTAATGAGCCGGAAGAAAGTGTTCCTTCAAATCCACAGGCGCACGATATAACAACCTCAAAGATGAATAGTGATAAGTGGCAAATCAAGAGACGGCGAGTGCTTTGATTTACGCCATGCAGACTCTTTTCATTACCCAAATAAATGTGCAAGACAGGTTTCGATACTTGAGGCAGACGAGCATGTAGCTAAGAAACCGATTAACGCTTAAAAGAAAAAAAACGGTGTAAAAGTCTGTTCAAAACAGGTTAATCTCTTCAGCTTGTTAGAGAATAACAGCACCTAATTAAATTCATATTACTCTGCAGATATTAAAAGCTATTTGATGGCTTTAAACCTATTTGCTTACAGCGGAAGGATTCAGAACGGCAGAATCCCCTTGCAGTGATGCTTTAAAGCGTTTGAAACACATTGCTCCCAGATCAAAGCTTTAAACAGTCTCTTCGTTCAACCGGTGAGGCTTGCATACATGCATATGGCACATAAAAGTGCATAATTAATAAAGAATCCCAAAGAATTGTCAGTGACAAGTAAATTGGATGCCCGTCTTTACTTTAAAGGGAAAAGAATAATGCGATATGCAATATCTTGTTAAATAATGAGATATTCGATATGCAATACGATATTGCTATTAGTGTGTAAAATCACTTTAAATTATATGAAAACAATTATTTAAAAACTGAGAATGAAGCCTTTTGTGTTTCACATTCTTTCTGGGGAAAAAGCATCGCTACAACTTCTGAAAGTGACCAGCAGTTTTTCAGCAAACATCTCACAAATCGTTCACGTTTCAGTGTGAGTGTGCGTGTGTGCGTTCGTCAGACAGCAAGTTACTGTTTTTCGCAAATTATTGTAGTTAATAACTATTTTTAACATCAAGCAAGTCACATATTCTCTGCTATATGTGTCACCCTAAAACATACACTTTTCACAGTGTTGAAATAACCTATTAAAATCATTCAGATATTGCGTGCCATTGCGATATACATATTGCGATATGTGCATTTGCGATATTTCTATATATTGCACAGCCATATGCACACTATACTGTCCATGTCCAGAAAGGTAATAAACCATCCTCAAAGTAGTCCATATGTGACATCAGTTGGTTAATTAGAATCTCTTGAAGCATCGAAAATACATTTTGGTCCAAAAATAACAAAAATTATTCAGCATTGTCTTCTCTTCCCGGTTTGTTTTCAATCCTCAAATAAAGATTCAAACGGTTATGAATCAGCATACTGAATCATGATTCGGATGGCGTGTCAAAATGCCAAACTGCCGAGATCACGTGACATTCATGATTCAGATCACGCGATCTGAATCAATACGCTGATTCATGACCGTTTAAATCTTTATTTGAGGATTGAAAACAAACCGGGAAGACAATGCTGAATAAAGTTGTAGTTTTTGTTATTTTTGGACCAAAATGTTGTTTTGTGGCTTTGAAGAGAATTAACCAGAATTTTAATATTCTAATTAACCAGATGATGTCACATATGGACTACTTTAATGATGTTTTTATCACCCTGGACATGGACAGTATACATGTGCCTACACTCGCTCTCGGGCTAAATATAAAATGTCTTTAATTGTGTTCAGAAGATGAGCAGAGGTCTTTTGGGTGTGGAATGACATTATAGGGTGAGTCAATGATGACATAAATTAAATTTTTGGGTGAACTAACCCTTTAAAGACTTCTTCTCTTTCTTCAAAACACTCTGTAAATCACCAGACATCCGAATCCTGTTTACACTTGTACAATCTCTGCAAAGTTCTACATTAGACAATGCAAATCTTGAGTAGCTATCCAGTAGATTTCATATCTGGTTAAGGGAAAATAGGAATTAAACCGATAAAACCCAGGACATAAAACACTGAAAGCTTTTGAAACCACACAGCAAAAAACATGTTGGGAGATTTATCACCACGGGTGTTAAAATTATCACTTTCCGGGTGAACATACAGGTCCGTCTTTGCTAGTGTTAAAACAACACTGACGAAAGTGTTCGTTATACAAACACTGTGTTAGTGTTTCTTTTTAGTCACTCAAGGTGTTGAGAAATGTATTACTCATAAGTGTACATTTAACACTTTATGGTGATTAATCTCACACACCCAGTGTATTTAATGTTTATTTAATGTAAATACTTAAATACTAAAATGGCACTGTGAATGAAATTTAAAACAATTTATATATATTATTTTATTTTTTCCCCAAAAAAATCAAGTGACTACAAATTTATTTGAATATTTATTGAAATTGTAATATATCAATTCCATTACATTTATGTATTTGGCAGACACTTTTATCCAATGCGACTTACACTGCATTCAATACCATTTTTAATAAATAAAAAAAAAAAACATTTTTGTCAGTTCTTGCTTTCGCTGGGAATCGCTACAGTAAAGCCATTGTTGTCACACATACAATTGAATAAAACAATTTCTTGTTATACTCCAATGCTATAACATCTTGCCATGATAAATCTCTACTGCGTTTCAAACAAGATTAAACAAAGAAACATTCCTCAAGTAATGTTTTAATTGAAAATACAAAAATTCAACATTGTATATATTAAATCAACCTTAATGTTAAAAAACTGTCTGGTTTGTAATTCATTCTGATAAAAAATACTATTCCTTTATAAATTAATACATTTACATTTGGCAGATGATTTTATCCAAAGAGACTTACATTGCATTCAATGTACGCATTTTTACATTTTTTCAGTTCTTGCTTTCCCAATTCATCGATCCCACGATCTTGCTGTTGATAGCGCTCCTCAAAATGATCCAAACACATAGTATCGTTCCTGTTAAAGAGACACATTTGGTTAAAACAAACACATTAAAAAAATCTAAGATATAAAGTTTCAAACATCTTCAATCAACAAGCAGAGATACTTACATAGCCTGTCTTCCTTTCAGGATCGTTTAGGTTTGTAGAGTAATAATGCCAAGGGCATACATAGATTGTGGCCTTAAGTGGTTTCCTTCTGCAATAATAAACAATATTCCATGAAACAAAAATCCTCCAAAGCAGAAAGCAAACTAAAAGACTCAAAATAATCAGGTCACTTTGTGTTTTACTTCAGGTTATCTTTATACCAACACATAGCAAGAAAATGTTATATTCAAAACATAAGCACTACTGTTACAGATTTACAATACTACAACTAGAAAAGGCTAGAACTAAGTTGTACAGAAAAAATCGCCCATAAATTGCGTATCATATGCACGCAAAAAACAGCGTATCATATGCACGCCAAAATGAGTTTTGGCGTATACATTCCACGACATTGCACACTCGTACTCGATCTTGAGTTTCTATATGACTGAAGCAGTTCATGAAGAAAAGCGTGTCCTACGATGTTTTCGACATTTTGGAGCGCTGTACAGAATGGTCGGCGTATGTTATCAAAGTACAACGAGAAGATTGCTAGAACACACAGAGCATTTCACTCGCAAAATGTTGCAGGCCGATCAGTATGCGCAGCGCCGACAATGATGGACCGTGCTATCCGTGGGTGCTCGGCCAGGGATCGAGCCCCGGTCACACAAGAAAAAAAAAATAAGAGCAATTAATTCATTCAATTAACGTCTGCTTTCTCATTTGAATGACATTTCAAAACACCAGAATTAACTCGTAGTTACGGGGTGAAAGATATAAACGGTCTTATAAAGGTTGGAAGCCCTAAAGATACTTAACGTTATGCCAAATGAGAAGAAATAACTATCCAAGTCCAGTGAGTTAAAAAATGACACATAATGTTAATGCTGCTACATTATTACAAAATTAATACAACGAAATTAAGTCACTTACGTAAATCTCGTCCTCCATTAACGAATTTAGTGTGTTAGTGGGGGTTATTCAGTTATGTTAAACTGAATGGCGGATCAAAAGCGCGCTAAATTTAAACTGAGGTAAAAAAAAAAAAAAAAAAAACGCTAAGAGTTAGGTCATCCACATCGGCTACGTTACTCATTATACAAGCTCATTAATAGATCACAAGTTGATAAGATAATAATACTATACTATACCTTGTCCTTGTAACCGTTGTGTGTGCAGGGAAATCCATAAAGATGGAGAGACCGAAGGATGAGCTGGGAAATTTAAAATGCTCTGCACATGCGCAGATGTTGATTGTTAACACCCAAAGGAAACACTGTGCTTTATCACCCAAAGGAAACACTGTGCTTTAACACTAAACAAGTGATAAAGCATATAATATTTGTAAATTAACACCAGATTTTATCACTAGATGCCCAACACCAGGTTTTTATCCCTCAGTAATTTGCTGTGCAGGTGTGGGTTTTCTTGTGAAACATAAGCATGCTGTCAGCCATGATACGGCTCTGAAAAAGAAACAGTCTGTGAGTCACCACCCATCGAGTGGGGCGGCAGCAGAAGAGTAGGATGATGGGTAAACAGAGTGCGGGGTGAAGTGAGGAGACCGTGACCTCGCAGCGAGGCTGTCGCCGCCACAAACGTTTATGAATATTGCGTAACTTTCTTTCACTGGTTTGGCAGCTCGACTTCTGCTGGGAGAGCGGTGTGACTCTCTGAACATATGTTTGGATGCGAATCAAAGACACAATATTCCAACATGAGGTGCATCAGTGAGGCATGAAAAACCCTTGATGTGCACAATGGAGAATTTCTTTTAATTATGCCAGTGGAGAGTTCTAAAATGCTTCAATCTGGCACGGTGAGCGCGGTCTAAACACAGCAGACAACAAACTAGTTTCTCAGTACCACCAAGATTCATTGTTCCATTTGTCTTTTTGATAAAGCTTCTCTCTTTTTGTCCAAGAATCAACATTAGATTGAATGACTTTTCAAAGAAAGAACCAAAACAAATTTATTTTCCTCCAAACCAGAGAAACGAGCAAAGCAATCAATGAAGAGTATATAAGCCATGAAATTCATTCTGCATGACTGCAATTTTGTTGTCCTGGTCTGTGTGATCCTTCTTTTTCATCCCCCAAAAAACCTCCAAAAACTGTGTTTCGCAATTAAATGGCTACTTGTAGCCCCAGGTCAAACATGTCCTCAAAAAAAGCAGTAAACAAACCGAAACAATTACAGAATTGCACCATCCTTTTTCTCGCTGTAGTAAACATACCAATAAAAAAATCCAGATAAATAAAGCAGCATTTGTCCGTTGAGTCTCAGGTAATAACTTTGACCTTTTGTTCATTGTGAATTCTGTCATTTGAAAAACGTTCTACAAAATACATTGCATGAATCATGTTTAATAGCAATTTAATGCTGTTTGCTAAGATGTTTACTCATGGTCATACTTGGGTTTGTGCATAACCGTTGGGTAATTGCTTTACTTAACCGCTCCATTCCATCCCGATCCGGCCCGGACGGCACAGATATGGTTTCATTTTCCACTCTGAAGCTGATAACAGAGCACTTTGGAATGTAATACAAATGTGTAAGTCATTGCCATATGAGATACAAATAGTGGCCTTTGGAAAGCTCATATGGAAATATAACAGGAACCATTCCTTACTGTTCCTAGAACCGTATGGAAAAACGGCTTAATTTCACACAAAAAAATTATGAAAATTAAAAATAATTTTTGGAGAGATATTTTCGGTTGCTGAAATTTTGTTGCAATACTGTTGCAGCAACAAACTAAAGACAACTCCGAACAATTTAGAAACTTCATGGTAGCAATGCATCTAGATAAGCAGAATTGTGACGCTGAGATTTGCATAAGCAAGCATCATACACAGTGTTCAGAACTCTAAAATCATAACTTAATTGGCTTTTCAATCACATCTACGTAATATAAATTTAAGGGGGGAATCCATTATTGCAGCTCATTTTCTCAGAACAAGAAAATGTCAAACCAGTAAAACCAGTCGCAAAACAAGACAGATCAAGCAGCAAATATGGGTCTCCTTATGCAAGGGTATATATAATTGAAATGCGTCACTAGAAAATGCATATCACCAGCAAAAACCACTAAAGGAATTCACTGACAACATTCAGAGCTTGCGATTCCAAGTGCCATCTATCATCTATATTCATTAAAATCATTCAGCAGAAGAAAAAGACAACTAAGAGCAGTCTATAAAAGACCAACACAAAAACAAGAAATTGAAGTGTCTTCGTTTTGTTCTGAAAAGGGCAGCACAGAAAACAATTACTTAAATAAGCACTTGAGCATAATAGTTGTCAAACTGAAGACGAAAAATGTGTGTTTGATAGATAAGTGACAAAAAAGAGAATATTTTCTTCTCTGTAGTCCGGATTATAATTAAGATGTCCATGAATGCATTTATAGTGGAAGCCTCTCTTCATTTGGATATGCAATCTGTGACTGACAGACAGACTTCACTTAAGTAACTAAAAGTAAACATTTGAAACAAAGGATGCTTGATATTAAAAGTCAATAAATTGACTAATCAGCAAATACAGCAAAACACACATACAAGACTCCAATCGTTACCATATAAGTAGGGTAGCCTATTTTTTACCAATCATCTATCAAAATGTAGCTGAAAAGCAAGTATTTTTAACCTTTTATTAAATAGTCTAATGTATTTTAATTTTTTTAAGTAAATTAGGTAAATATACACTTGCTGGTCATATAATTAGAATATCATAAAAAGTTGATTTATTTCACTGATTTAATTTTAAAAAGTGAAACTTGTATATTATAATCATGCATTTAACACAGACTGATATATTTCAAATGTTTATTTCTTTTAATTTTGATGATTATAACTGACAACTAAGGAAAATCCCAAATTCATTATCTCAAAAAAATTGAATATTACTCAAGACCAATAGAAAAAAAAAAACATTTTTAGAAATCTTGGTCAACTGAAATACATGTTTGTAACATTATAAATACCTCTACTGGTGCTTTTAATAATTGTGTACTCACAGTATACAGACAAAAAGAGATAGGTCAGTGTACCTGTACACTCTCCCGGCCAGCGCCAATATGATTGTCAGTTGTGATTATGCGGGGAGTGTGATGGAATATCGCAGTGCATGCCATTTACTTTACCACACTAGCTCTTTGCCTACAGTGAATGCAACTGTTAATTACAGAAAAATGCATTAACCCATGAATACACAAAGCCAAAAACTAAATTAAGGGTGCGGCCGTGATGCCATGGCTTGTGTGGTTGTATAATATGAATGGTTGATTTTAAAATCTTAAATTGATTACAGAACTGAAAAACCTAAGCACTAACAACAAATTTAACATTGATTAATCATTATAGTCCCTATTTAAAAATGTACAAAAAGTGAGGTGGATAACTCTGGTGCACATGAGCTTGTGTTAAACATTTTAAATATGGTGTATCAATCTGATCTCCACGTATTGTTTGGCTTGAAACACAAAATTAAAGATGTAGCCTCCCGAAATTAAATATTCCTCTCATGTGAGTGTGTATTTTACCAGCCTCTGAAGGCATTGAAAAAGCAAACAGCCTAAACAGTCCGGGTCAGGTTGGAGCCCATTGTTTTAAACAGAGAGAAAGAGAGAGGGAGAGAATCAGACGTCAGTGATTAATGCATTCCACAGCTCTGCTCTCCTGCAGCATAAAGGAATGTTACAGACAGCAGAAAGGCCTACGATCTTACAATAAAAACGCAAACATCCCCACACCCACACGACCTATAGATGCAAACACTGCTGCGTTTAAATATAACTTCACCTTCTAATACATATACAACTACTTTTACACATTTACAACCCTTAAAAATCACACAAGAACATTCACAAAGGCAGTCGGCTGATGATGTCACTCTTCATTTGCATATAAATGAGGGAGTGGAATGCTGATCTGTATCTACAGCCTGGCAGTGGCCTATTAGAGTGGACTGAAGAGATTTCCTCATAAACCCATCAGACCTGCTGACACACACACACACTGTGAGGGCTTGCTCTGTAAATTAGTAGAATTGCTGTGCTAGCTGATCGGCATTACCGAGACCCTTAACCTCTCTGCGGCACCAGAACAAGTTTTAAAGCAGCAGGGTTGAGCTTTGATGGACTATTTGTTATGTTATGACATGGGCTTCACTTATGAATATTAAGTAGGACAAAATATAATTAATGTTTTAGTGATACTATTGATGAGATTTAATCTACTTTTCTCTACTTGTTAGATTTATTTGGTTTATATCAATATTTAATAATTTACATTTTTTCAAATTAATGCATTTGTTATTTTATTTACTTATTCATGAATTAAGTTTAGTGATGTCAAATATATAATATATATTCATTTGTGTTCCGAAGATGAATGAAAGTCTTACAGGTTTGGAATAACACGAGGGTGAGTAACTGATGATAGAATTTTCATTTCTGGGTGAACCATCCCTTTAATGTGCAATAAAAATGCCAGAGGAACAAAAACAAATAGAGACTAAAAGAAAAATAGAGAAAAAAGAGCCGGGATGTCTTTAGGCCAAGCAATATGTTTGTTTTTCATGGGAAACCACCACTGTGACTGGCCAGTTCCCCCTTAGGCCACGGGAACCCAGCTTTCTGAAACAATAACCCTGGTGGAGCTACTGCAGGAGGGCTGTTGGCATTCCCACGTCCGCAGCCTGCCACCCGGATACCGCTCATCCGGCATAATGGATTGAGAAGTTGCACCTTGGGGAGTAAGACCTCCATTTAGAGGTTAAGGGAAATATTCTGACAGATCTGAAGGAGATGTTCTGCTCCAGAGGACATAGATGAAAGCTATGAAGCGTGAATTCTGGTGGGTTTTGGCAGAGCTGGTTCTGGGTCAGCTCTGCCTCAGCTAATAATAATAGGAGTTTAGCACTGACTGAAGAAAAGCAGTTGAGGACCAGGGTTGTGGAGTAACCAAAAACTAGTCCACCGTACTTCTGTGACCCCTTCAGCCTTTATTAAAGAATGTCATTTTTTAAATAAAAGTTCACCCAAAAATGAAAACTCATCATCATTTACTTACCCTCATGTCGTTGACATATGGTCAAAAGAAATACGGAGAAATGTATCAAAATATCTTCTTTAATGTTCTACAGAAGAAAGAAAGTCATACAGTGATATGAGGTTGAGTAAATGATGACAGCAGATACATTTTTGGGTGAGAGCTTCCTTTAATAGCATAAAACTATTTAGTGTCACAGGTTCACTTCCCTAAAAAAAAAATTCACTTGAGCATATGAACTAAAGCAAAAGGAAAAACTGTTCAACAAAAGCACATCTTATCAGGTTATGCCACCACAAGTTTCAGCTGAACGATAACAACATTAACATTTAATGGGAGAGCAATCTGAGTATTTTTGTCAAAGCCGTACTTGAGGGAATGTGAGCAGGGACAAAGTAGGCAAGCAGATCGAGTTAAAGTTTAAGCGAGAGGGGCCGCTCATCGAGATATCAACTGCCTGGAAACATGTTCGTCAGATTATTATAACTAAAGCAATGTATGCAGAGACGATTTAATTAACAGATAAGGCCAGAGTGCTATGGGTTAACAAACATAATGTTAGCAAATGGAATGCCTGATATCTGAACGCTCCTGAAATAAAAAGCATCAATATTTATCCAAACATGACCTTGACTATGTGGCCACCCACATATCAAACATCACTCTTAAGTCTGATTGCACACATCAATTCTAGATTTAAAAAAAAAAGAAAAAGAAAAAGAGCATTGCGGTTGTGATAAAGCCTGTGAAATGATTTGGCCAAATGAGGTCATGACCAAATAACATTCTAGTTAATTGTTCAGCTCTAATTCTAGTCTCTAGATATGGGTTCCTCAGTCAATATATAAGCCTATGGGATATTTTTCACCTATTTTATCATCTGCCTGCCAAAATCAGTAAATCTAATTACTTAAAAAAGTAATAATACTCCTCACCTTAACAAGCCACATGATCCCTGGTCAGGTCTGTTGCACCACAGGTGCAGAACAAACAACACATAAGAGTTTAATACTTAGGGTTAGAGGTTTACTCAAATCCCTAACATTAAGAATGAGCAATAATAATAGCCATACTTGCTTTCGCACAAACAGCAATAATTAAGCAAACACAATGCTTACAACCCATTCGGAAAGCATTTCTTTAAGCTCTCCACAGGGAGTGGTGTCATCTTAACCAGGACTACCAAATTAAAATGTGACTCCAGAGTAATGTTAGCTCGCTTCGAGACATTCTTGTTTCCTCTTCGCCAACTCATGCAGAGCACATGCACAGACATGCTACGAAAAAGAAAATAAAGGGCAGCTTCCAACATGCAGTTCAATGCTTAAACAGTAATTACGAGAGAGAGAGGGAAAGTAGAAAAGAGAGAGCTGTGCATCAACATAGATGGAGGGACATAAGAGTAGAGAGACAGAGAGAGCGTGAGCAATTGAGAGAAACACTGGGTGTGACGGGAACTGAACTTTGCTCCAGGCGTAAAGCAGACTCATCATTATCTGAAGAATTTTTACTAACTTTCCTTACTCAGCACTAACAACAAAGGCTATCACTGATTCTTCACACATTTTTTTTAGGTTACACATAATTATTAATTTAAGAAAATTAATATTTATATTATGTCAGAGTCTTAAAGGTGCCCTATGAAAAATTGAATTAACCTTGTCATAGTGAAATAATAAGAGTTCAGTACATGGACATCACATACAGAGAGTCTCAAACACCACTGCCTCCTAAAAATATGTGATTCTCAACATAACGCTCGCAAACTTTGACACAATCGCTGGGCTCATTAATATGTACCACTCCAATATTTGCATATGTCCGAACATGTTCATTGTCAGGCGGAACTGACGGAACTCTGTCTATTCAGTCCAGTGCATAATACATCAGCTAACTTACATTAAATCCTTTAGCAGACGCAAACTTACATTTTACAATGTAGAAAAGCACTCTTGTCTTCAAAGTGCTCTGGTCAACTAGTAAAACCTGGTGTAAGATGATGCGCCATGCGTGAAGAGCAGACTCTGTAGAAGTGTGTTTTATCTCAAAATCTAGCATGTGGCGAACAGGTCGCGCTACACGAAATGCTCATTTTAGAGATGCGTCTTGCTGAAAAGTAGGCAAACACATTTCAACAGAGGACAATCTAGTACAAATCCTCTTTACATCTGTCAGTAGAGCAATCATCAGCGTACAAAGAAAAAATTCGGACAATACACCTGCATACCAGGCAAGCCGAAGAGCATTCCACGTGCTTTCTCAGATTCAGGGCAGTGTTAATCAGCGGTTTGGGCTGGGACCATTGGAGCATGCTTGGCCCTCCCCACCGAGGGCCCCTGTGTATGGAGCCCATTGTGTTTCAACATTAACAGACACAGAAGCATGAGTCACCTTCAAATCGTGTCTGGGTATTAGCAACCTCATCCAATCCGAACGCTGGGAGAGGTGAAGACCGAGCACCTCCACGGCAGTGTGCGCAATGCAACTCCTCGTCGGCATGGTAACGCTCGCAGGGGCATACCTGAGCTGAAGCCTAACTGTGGTCATGGTCGGGTTTCTGTGTCTCTCTTTATGCGTGTCTAGCAAAAACGCAGCTGGTCTTCCTTTGGATGCAGTGGGTAATTTACACCCACTGGTTGCATTAGTGCGCTCACATTTGTATCTTAGATAAGCACACACTCCCTCACTATCATTGGCCAACAACTTGTGCTTACCAAACCTTAAAAAAAGATGACAGAAAACAGTCAAAACATAATTATGAGTGAATCACACGCAAGGCACGTAATTATTTTCCAGTCAAATTGCTAACAATTGCTAGAAGAATGCTAAAACAAAGGTATTAGCAAATCTCTGCTATGACATTAGCCATTGCTATTATAATAAACAGAGACTGGTAATGTAAATAGGCCCAAGTCATCTCTCCAGTAATAAAACATTAAATTTTTCCATTAGCAGATATAAACTAAGGACAGTAACTTCATTAGAGGAAGTATAAGGTCATCTGGCTAGCATCTGACAGAGAAGTAAATGGTGAGAGTTAATGTAATAATATTGCTGTTGTCTGTCTCATACACCAACTCTGGTGCTTTAGTTGTCACTGGCTCTGTCCCAGTTGAGGGGATAAATGTTTGGGTCTCTCATTCTCTGTCCTCCTCTCTCATTTAGACATAAACCACATAGTCAGTCTGTGTTTACTAGACAGTGCCGTTTATTTCACTGTTCCAAAACATAGTGAATTGCCTACTGGATGCCTTCACAGGGCACTAACCCAACAATCAGTGACAGAAGAAGTGGCTCAAAATTGATTTCAAAAGAGTCTGATGTAGGGGATCTACATAATTTTATTTTGAAAAGACTTTTATTTTGATTTTTGCCATGGGCGCGGCCATTACTTGCGCGCGTGAAGTAAACGGAGTACGGTGAGAGGAAAAGAGAGCGGTGAGAGAAAAGTTTTCGATGCGTCGAGGAAGAATCCGTTGGTCTTCGGGTAGTTTGAGGTATTAAAGCTCAGTTTATGCCTGTGTTAGACATCGGAGACGCATGGTGTTGTTTTGCAAGATTCTGATCGCGCTAGTGTGTTGGTTATTCAACGTGACAGAACGAGTTTGACGCCGTGTCTGTGTGTGTGCGTACAGTTCTGCAAAAGGCCTGCTAGCGGTGAGCAAGTGATTCGCCGTAGGAGTGGAACACTCCCGTGTTTTCTTTGTTTTCAGACACAGTTTTTGTTTTAGTTGTTCAAACGAACTTAAAACAGAGAAGCCAGCTAAGTCACTGATCGTGTGAATAGGGTCCGCTGAATCATCGGATAGGGTCGTGTGTTGTTCGTCTTCTCAATACGTCTTCATCAGCTGAGATTGCGGCCTTGTTGGATCAAGCTGTCGTCGTCAGGATCGCGGGGACAATCGCTGAGGGTTATTGAGTGAAGAGACATACCCTGCCATTCGTTGGGCATCATTCAGCACCTCGTCCACAGACTAAGAGTGGTGAAGTACACTATATTTCTTTCCTTATGCTGGACACTGGTAAGCAAACTGTTTTCTGTCAGTGAGTGATCGGAACTGAACTGTTAAATCATACCGTGTTCATTCATGGAACTGTGACTCGTGAATTTTCCTGAAAAGGGATTCATAAACTTCCGTGTGCATTCCTGGACGGTTTTGGATTTTTCTGTGAATATATGCTGGACAGAGTTTAACTTTTCCACTTATTTTTCCTGGATTTTTTTGAATTGGACTAAACTTTTTGACCCCAAATCAAAGTGAATTTTATTTGGGAGCTTGAGATAACTTGAATATATATGTGATATATATGTGAAATATTTCAGTGTTGGGAAAAGAGTACACTGGTTTTTTTTGTTTTGTGTTAATTGAACTGAAACCAAGACAAATTTGTTGATTTTCACTCTTTTATTATTTTTCACATTTTCATTTAATTTTGACCTGACCGGACTTGAATTTGATCTGTTCCGGTTAAATCAGGGGAACAAAAATAATCTATATTCATTCAACAAAAATAAATATTTTTGTTAAGCGGAAACTGTTTATGCTAAGTTTGAGTCACTTATACTAAGGAGTGGGGGCGTCTTACCTATCTTGTTAGACACTGGGATGGTGGGTCTTGCAGACAACAACACTTACCCCTGAGTTTTCTGCACAAACATACACTTCAGGTGGCTGCCGTGTATTGAGTAAATCCTGAAGCCCACCTCGCCACCTCTTGAGCATTTACACATTGCAACACGATAGGCACAACATACAATTAGAAGTTGTACAAAGACTAAAAGTATTGGGTGGGAGGACTAAGATCCTGTTGCTCACTCAGTCTTCCTTAGTTAAGTGCTGCACATTCCCCCCCACAAGGCGGTGGCAAATTTCCCTCCGCCACATATGGCGTCACGAACAGGATAAACTAGCGAGTATTCTAATTAAGTGTAAGTTCCTGGACTTTGATTCTACGCTATGGCTGAACTGGAGGAATTAAAGAGACAGTTTGCAGATATGCAACAGAGGTTTGGTGAACAAGCAGGCATGTTGGAACAGGCCAGAGCCGAACAGAGAGAAGCGCTTTCGCTTGCCAAAGCTGTGATTGAACAACAGGCTGCCACCCAAAGTGCGCCCTCTACCATTTACATACCAAGAGACCGTAAACTTCCAGAGTTCAGTGGATGTCGATCCAGGCCTGGTGAATTGAGTATAGAGGAATGGATAAACTCAATGAAGTCCGCCTTTAAGGTGATGAAAATTCCAGTAGAAGACAAAATTGAGTTTGTTAAGCAGTATTTAAAAGATGAGGCTAAGATGACAGTCAAGGTTATGCTCAATGGAAATGAGAGGTCAGTGGATGATATTTTTGATGCGTTGGAACAGACTTATGGGGACAAACTTCCCATTGGCAGCAGGTTGAAAGAGTTTTATGACCGCAAACAAATGCCTGGTGAAACCATCCGCTCTTATGCTTACGATTTGCAGGAGAAACTGAGTATCATCCAGAGTCGTGAGCCGTACAGGGTTCCTGATGCTGATGGGGTGCTGAAAGAGCAGCTCGTGTTAGGCCTCACGGATGACTCGCTACGACGTGAAATGAAGAGGAGAGTCAAAGTTGAGAAGAAACTGACGTTTATCCAGCTTATGCAGGAAGCGATAACTTGGTCAGAAGAAGAGGAAGTGCAAGTTCCAAGTAGTTCGAAAAGCAGTACTCGTTCACGAGGTGTCGTTCACACTACCACCGCAACTGATAGCTCTTCAGCTCCTCTCACTCTGGAGAAGCTTCACGAAGCTATTCAACAGATAGCAGCCAGACAAGAAGAACTCTTTCAGATGGTGAATAACAAAGAGAAAGTGAAACCACTAGAGAAGGAGGGCAAGACAAAGAGTGCACCTTTAAAAGACAGTGAAGGAAGATACATCTGCTATACGTGTGGTAAGCCAGGGCATACTAGCCGGCGCTGTCCTCATAACAGAGACAATTCAAATGGAGTGCAACCTCTGAAACAAAAAGTGGAGATGGAAAAGGCAGCTAATCAAGTTACCCCGGTACTAGAGAGTCCAGGTCCCTCCGTCATCAGAAGTCACACTGCAGACTGTGATGCAGGAAATGTTTCCCAGGCCCTCTGTGAAAGTGCTTTTGGTGATTGTCTTACCATTGAACTGAGGATTGCTGGTATTAGGACTGTTTGCCTCTTGGACACAGGATCAGAGGTGACTACTATCACAGAGTCGCATTTCAAGAACCACTTTGGAGATGCTGTGTTGTCATCCGCCAACTGGGTCAGACTTACAGCAGCAAATGGCTTAGACATTCCCATCGTAGGATGTCTGGAAGTAGACATAGAGTGTATGGGGAAGATGTTGCATGGAAAGTGTGTATTTGTGATCAAAGAGAGCAATTCCAAGGGGACCGAGCTGAAAGGATTACCTGGCATTGTTGGGATGAATGTGTTGAGTGACCTCAAAGATCTATTCATTGCCACTGAAGGTATGAGGAAGATGGACCGGTATAGCCAGGGTTCCGGGGAGGCAAAAGTCCAGCGAGTGTTGGCTAACATTAAGATGCAGACTGAGGCATTGAGCTGTGGAGACAAGATTGGTTTTGTGAAAGTAGCTGGGAAGCAAGCAATCACTATTCCCCCATTCAGTGAGCGTGTTCTGGAAGGGCGCTGTAGAATACCACCAAGAGTGAGCTGCCAAGTGTTGGTCGAGGCCTCATCAGAAGTCAGTTTGCCCAAGAGTGTTCTGATTGCTAATGTTCTAGCCAAAACAGCTGATGGTAAAGTCCCAGTCAGAGTGTTGAATTCAAGTGAGAAGGCTGTAAAGCTCATGCCGCGATGTAGGATAGCAGCACTGTGCAAGCCACAGAAGGTTGTCCCAAAAGTGCTTGTTGAGTTTGAGGAAAAGGAAGGTGCTCTGCATGTCAAGGCTGTGCAGCAACATCAGGTAAAAGTGGAGGAAAGCACCACAGAGCAGTTGCCTGTTGCAGTGCAAACAAATGTTGCAGATCTCACTGAAACTCAGCGTGAAAAACTCAGGGACCTCCTGACGAAGCACAGTGACGTTTTTTCCAAAAATGAATGTGACTTTGGTTATACAACATCTGTCACGCACAACATCCCTACAGGAGATGCTCCTCCCATTAAGCAAAGACATCGCAGAATTCCACCCCAGGTATTTCAGGAAGTGAAAAGACATGTTCGAGATTTGGTATCGCAAGGTATTCTCAAAGAAAGCTGCAGTCCATGGGCATCTCCAGCTGTTATTGTAATCAAGAAGGATGGCAGTGTGCGATTTTGTTGTGATTATAGAAGGCTGAATAAAGTGACTTGCAAAGATGCTTATCCTCTTCCACGCGTCGAGGAGTCACTTGACGCCTTAGGAAATGCGCAGCTGTTCTCCACGCTTGATCTGACTTCAGGCTATTTCCAAGTGGCTATGAGTGAGGAAGACCGAGCAAAGACCGCCGTCACCACTCCCTTTGGGCTGTATGAGTGGACCAGGATGCCGTTTGGACTTTGCAACGCTCCTGCAACTTTTCAACGGCTAATGGGTGTAGTGCTTGGTGATATGACATTTGAAATACTGCTCATCTACCTTGATGACATTATTGTCTTTTCAAAGGATTTTGATAGCCACTGTCAAAGACTGGAAATAGTGTTCAACCGATTGAGGCAGCATGGTTTGAAACTGAAACCCAGCAAGTGCTTCCTGTTAAAGCCTGAGGTGAAATTTTTGGGTCATCTGATTTCCTGTGAAGGAATACAGGTGGATGGAGAGAAAACTCAGGCATTGAAAACATGGCCTGTACCCAAGAATGTCAAGGAGTTGAGGCAGGTCCTTGGGTTCATGAGTTATTACAGGAGGTTTGTTCCTGGTTTTGCTCAGTTGGCCCGGCCACTTCATGCCTTAGTTGGAAAAGCAGACAAAAGGAAAATGATGGAGTCCTTTAACTGGACAACTGAGTGCCAAACTGCACTCGACAAACTCAAGCAGTGCTTAATGTGTCCGCCAGTCCTCGCATACCCAGACTTTGGCCAGCCTTTCATACTCACAACAGACGGGAGCCTGCATGGTCTTGGGGCTGTATTGAGTCAAAGACAAGGAGAAGTTGAGCGTGTGATTGCATATGCGAGCCGTGGTCTTCGTGGGTCAGAGAAGAACGATCAAAATTACAGTGCTTTTAAGCTGGAGCTGCTTGCACTGAAATGGGCAGTGACCGAAAAGTTTAAAGAATATTTGATCTACTCCAAATTCTCTGTGGTTACTGATCATAACCCTTTGCGCTACCTCGAGACGGCGAATCTAGGGGCTGTTGAGCAAAGATGGATGGCGCAGCTAGCTGAGTTTGATTTTGAGGTCTACTACAAGCCAGGACGACAAAACACGAATGCAGATGTGTTATCAAGGATCCCATCTAGCATGGAACCTGAGCAAGAGGACTCTGCTAAAGACTTCATTAAAATGAATTCAGAGGAGGTGCGCACATGCTTATGGCCAGTTAATGAAACGCAGCAGAAAGTACAAGCATTGGTCCAGGTGTCGGTGACAAGGAAAGTTCCTGGATATAGCTGGAGTGATATAGAAGAGCAACAAAAGATCGACCCTAATATAGCACCTGTCTACCGTGCTGTACTGACCAACACGAATTTGACTCCATTTGAGCAGCGAGACCTGGATGTAAAGTTAAAAAAGCTTGTTAGACAATTCATTCGACTCAAGCTTAAAAAAGGGGTGCTGTTCCGAACTATTCTTGATCCACGAGACGGGGAAGAAATATGTCAGTTGGTGGTTCCAGAACCCTTACGTTTCAAGGTGTATGAGAGTCAGCACGATCATTGTGGTCATTTTGGAGAAAGAAGCACGCTGGAGCGCATGAGGAGAAGCTATTACTGGCCAACAATGACCAAGGACGTTCAAAGTTGGATTCATGAATGTAAGCGATGCTCTCTCGCGAAGGATGTTTTCCCTAAAATTCGAGCCCCAATGACGTGCACTAATGTGTCTGCACCACTTGAAGTTCTCGCTATGGATTATTCTCTCTTGGAGGAATCGGCGGGAGGGTACGAGAATGTCCTAGTTTTAACTGACATGTTCACTCGTTTCACGGTGGCAGTGCCAACCAGAAATCAGACTGCTCACACCACAGCAAAAGCCCTAGTACAGCATTGGTTCATCCACTACGGTTGTCCTGCACGACTGCATTCCGACCAAGGCCGATGTTTCGAAGCCAATGTCATCAAAGAACTGTGTAAAGTCTACGGAATCGGAAAAAGTCGCACAACTCCATATCACCCACAGGGAAACTCCCAGTGCGAAAGATTTAACAGAACTATGCACGACATGTTAAGGACATTACCCCCAGAAAAGAAAAAGAACTGGAAACAGTATCTACCTGAGCTGGTCATGGCGTATAATAGCAGAATCCATGCTTCAACTGGCTATTCGCCATTCTACTTAATGTTCGGGAGGGATGCCAGAATGCCGATGGATATCCTTAACGGGAGAGACTTGGAGAACAGTGAAGTTGACAATCTTGATGACTGGGTGAAAAAACATCACCACAGATTAAAGACAGCTGTTGAAGTGGCCAACCATGCAGCACAAGAGGCCTCAAAACAAAGGAAAAGAGCTTATGATCGCAGATCACATGGAGCACTTATGAGACCTGGTGACCGTGTTCTCTTGCGAAACCATTCACATAGGGGAAGGAAGAAGATACAAGATCACTGGGAACCCCTACCTTACATTGTGGTGAAACAGAATCACGCAGATACTCCAGTCTACACAATTCGTCCAGAGAAAGGGGGCCCATGTAAAGTTGTACATAGGGATCAACTCAAGCATTGCACTTTTCAGACATCGCCACTACCTTGCACATCTAGACGTAAATCTAGAGAACATACAAGGCAGGAACACACTGACTCAGAAGAACTTGATGTTCTTGCCATCCCTGTTGTTACACTTGCACCTGCACCACACATAAGCACAGGGTGTAGAGGGGCAGACGAATTAGACAGGGACATAAGGGATCACGATAGTGAGCTATCAGCTGATGATTCAGTTAATCAGTCTATACTTGAGTCAGTAAATTCAGGTGGATCTGATGCAGAAAGTGAAAATGAAAGTATTCCTGAACCTAGACGTTCTCAACGTCAGAACAAGGGTACTTTACCCGTTAGATATAGGACTGACTTTGTCTTGAAATAATTCTATGCTAACCTGAGTGTTGGAAGTTTTAATGTGAATCTATGTCAAACTTCCTAGCTGAGAAACTTTAAACCTTTTCTTTGTTATACTGATATATTTGCCACTTTGAAAATGTTTACCTGTTATTCTCTGTTCATTGTTTTCCAGGGACTGAGTTGCTGAATGGAAGTCCGATGGTATGGCAGGGTTTAGCAGGGGGGAATGTAGGGGATCTACATAATTTTATTTTGAAAAGACTTTTATTTTGATTTTTGCCATGGGCGCGGCCATTACTTGCGCGCGTGAAGTAAACGGAGTACGGTGAGAGGAAAAGAGAGCGGTGAGAGAAAAGTTTTCGATGCGTCGAGGAAGAATCCGTTGGTCTTCGGGTAGTTTGAGGTATTAAAGCTCAGTTTATGCCTGTGTTAGACATCGGAGACGCATGGTGTTGTTTTGCAAGATTCTGATCGCGCTAGTGTGTTGGTTATTCAACGTGACAGAACGAGTTTGACGCCGTGTCTGTGTGTGTGCGTACAGTTCTGCAAAAGGCCTGCTAGCGGTGAGCAAGTGATTCGCCGTAGGAGTGGAACACTCCCGTGTTTTCTTTGTTTTCAGACACAGTTTTTGTTTTAGTTGTTCAAACGAACTTAAAACAGAGAAGCCAGCTAAGTCACTGATCGTGTGAATAGGGTCCGCTGAATCATCGGATAGGGTCGTGTGTTGTTCGTCTTCTCAATACGTCTTCATCAGCTGAGATTGCGGCCTTGTTGGATCAAGCTGTCGTCGTCAGGATCGCGGGGACAATCGCTGAGGGTTATTGAGTGAAGAGACATACCCTGCCATTCGTTGGGCATCATTCAGCACCTCGTCCACAGACTAAGAGTGGTGAAGTACACTATATTTCTTTCCTTATGCTGGACACTGGTAAGCAAACTGTTTTCTGTCAGTGAGTGATCGGAACTGAACTGTTAAATCATACCGTGTTCATTCATGGAACTGTGACTCGTGAATTTTCCTGAAAAGGGATTCATAAACTTCCGTGTGCATTCCTGGACGGTTTTGGATTTTTCTGTGAATATATGCTGGACAGAGTTTAACTTTTCCACTTATTTTTCCTGGATTTTTTTGAATTGGACTAAACTTTTTGACCCCAAATCAAAGTGAATTTTATTTGGGAGCTTGAGATAACTTGAATATATATGTGATATATATGTGAAATATTTCAGTGTTGGGAAAAGAGTACACTGGTTTTTTTTGTTTTGTGTTAATTGAACTGAAACCAAGACAAATTTGTTGATTTTCACTCTTTTATTATTTTTCACATTTTCATTTAATTTTGACCTGACCGGACTTGAATTTGATCTGTTCCGGTTAAATCAGGGGAACAAAAATAATCTATATTCATTCAACAAAAATAAATATTTTTGTTAAGCGGAAACTGTTTATGCTAAGTTTGAGTCACTTATACTAAGGAGTGGGGGCGTCTTACCTATCTTGTTAGACACTGGGATGGTGGGTCTTGCAGACAACAACACTTACCCCTGAGTTTTCTGCACAAACATACACTTCAGGTGGCTGCCGTGTATTGAGTAAATCCTGAAGCCCACCTCGCCACCTCTTGAGCATTTACACATTGCAACACGATAGGCACAACATACAATTAGAAGTTGTACAAAGACTAAAAGTATTGGGTGGGAGGACTAAGATCCTGTTGCTCACTCAGTCTTCCTTAGTTAAGTGCTGCACATTCCCCCCCACAAGGCGGTGGCAAATTTCCCTCCGCCACACTGACTTTACCATGTTGCTAAACTAAATAGGTGATATAATATCACACACACATATATTACAAAGAGCACAACAGTTACATTTACTTTAAAATACTACAGTTGTGTTCATTGACACTTTCAGTATTGAATTTGATACTGAGCTTGTAACAATGAAACATGAGTTTGCATTCTTCTTCCTAGGAAGATCACTAGGTTTTGATGTAGCGGTTGCATTTTTAAAGTCACATAACAGACGTATAAATTACAAAACTTTTCTTTCGTATTTGACATGCATCCTAGTGAAACAGATCGTCAACACTGCAAAAAAATTATTTTCTTAATTAGTATTTTTGTCTTGTTTCTAGTCCAAACATCTAAAAATTCTTAAAGCAAGAAGTATTTATTAGACAAGCAAAAGTAATTGTCTTGTTTTGGGGGAAAATAACTCAAAATGAAGAGAGTTTTTGCTTAAAATAAGCTAAATAATCTGCCAAAGGGGTAAGCAAAATAATCTTGTTTTCTTTTTGAATTAAGATTATTTTGCTTACCCCATTGGCAGATTATTTTGCTTATTTTAAGCAAAAATTATCTTAATCTGGAGTTATTTTCCCCCAAAACAAGACAAAAACTTTTGCTTGTCAAGTAAATGCTTCTTAATGTAAGAATTTTTAGATGTTTTGACTTAAAACAGGACAAAAATACTAAGTAAGAAAAGCTTTTTTTTTTTTTTTGCAGTGAAAAAAGAAAAAACTTTGTAGAGAAGTGTCTCATCCAGTGGTTGTTTTGTGTAGATTTACATTTTGTGCCGACTTTCAACCATAAAGACAAACTAACCGGTCTGGAGATAACCAAATGTAGGCAGGTTTGAGTGTCAGTGGGGGTGAAAGAGAATTTGAAAACTACAATTAGGATAAGCAGACAACAATAAACGGTTTGTCTGAAGGTTAAACATGTCCAAACTTCAACAGCAGAGTCAACAAAGAAAGGATGGGGAGAAAAATTAAAAGCTGAAAGGAGGATACAAAAAGCCTTTAGGATCAATATGGACATAATGAAAATCCAAGATGAATATCCGGGGCTGTGTGATGGTTATGGATTATTTAGAGCCTGACTCTCAAAGAAAGAACAGCTACGACCAGCTCAGTACTTGACAACAAAAAAAGAAAGTCAACTGTGAATAAAATCCGGAAACTCAAAACCACTGAAGGCCTATTATCCCAGCTGAAAATATCAGGCAAAGATCAATAAATTTAAGGTAAAGTTTAAAGGAAGGTTGGAGTTAAAGTAGGGAAGACAATTAAAAGGGAGGGAAAGGGGAATTCCCAAACTTTAATCTTAATGTCAGTTACTTGGCAATAAATTATCAAGCAGGATACAAAACCCTTTCTCTCTCTGGGTAACAACAACCATCTGGAATATCAACACTGTCAATCAGAGCAACATGCCATGTCTGTGCATATCTGACCCTGTGATCCCAATTGATTCAAAAGTTCATTTTAATATAAGGACACAACAAAAATAATACAATAATCCAAATAGTCGTTTCTCAGTTTGAAATGGACCAAACCTACAGCCTGCAATGAATTGTTTTACTTTGAACAGATTGCTGAACAAGAACAGTTGACATTTTATCATCACGATTTTTCAGGTACTGTCATCAACATGTAGAATTCAAAAAACGGTGAATACTACCACAGAATGGAGCATGAAAGTTCAACTGAGAAGTCGTTCAGGCCCTAAGTCTGTTGTGTATGCTTCTTTTAATAGGGCCAAGAAAGAGACAACTTATAAGAAATTTCAGTGAGATAAATATGTAGGGGATTGGCAATTCACTGCATCATGAAAAATCATGACATTTAAAAGGCATTGGTGATAAACAATGGAGTACTACAATGGAGAATTATTTTGATCTTTTGTATCTTCAAATACAAGTAATCAGTTCTTGTAATCAGTGTAGCTATACGTATTGTTCCACATCATTTAACCACCCTGGTACCAGTGAATCAAATCCCATTAATAAGGAATAATAAGTTATTAAGGAATAATAAGTTGTAAAACAAAAGCATTCATTTATCTTAAACCCTGCCTGTGGTAAATCATATAGGAAAAACAAGCAGAGAACTTAAAATGTGCATTGCTGAACAATGTAGTGCAATAAAAATTTAAAATATCCATTAGTGGTGCATTTTACATCCTATCACTTCATTGTGTTATAGAAATCGAGACAATATCTTCACCAAGGAGAGGCGGTAATTTGGATGAAATGCTACTTAAACAGGAAGCTTTCAGGATTCATAAATTTCAAAAGATCAAAATTCAAATGTTTTCTTTTGAAAAAAGAACTATTGAATTGCACACAAGACCAGAAACAAGCATTAGCACAAAAATAAAATAAAAACTAAATGGGGGTTGATTTCATGAGGACTTCATGAGAATGCCTATAACAAACGTCAAAGAAATTTTTATTATTCATAAGAACTTCATCACACCATCAAAACAACCCTGTAGACAAGAAGTTACCTGTCACTCTACCCCATAAACAGAGCTCAACCCTGGGCGTGTGAACATTATCAACATTCCTGATGCCATGATTGTTTGGCAGTCAACATGTTGTTTCTAAAACACCATATTTAATCTGCTATCTAAATGGAATTGCAGATATACCAGCCAATGACGTACAGCTGCCACATCACCCTAAATGCATCCCCTGCTGCAAAGGAAAACCAATGTCTGGGAACAAAGACTCTGCTCCCGTTTGTTATCTTTGGAGCCTCCTCTGACTCACGCTTCTGGAAGGCCTGAAGATTAGCAGGTGGTGACTAGGGATCTGACCCCTTTAACCTCTCACGTCAACTGTGGTCTAGAGGTTAAAAGGCAAGGGAAAGGGCAAGGGCTCAAAACAAGACCAAGGTGAAAGCCGTATTCAACCATTTGCCCAATTACACAGTGAAGTCTGATAAAAAGGTGAATGCCACATGCATAGAAACTCGCACAATAACTGAAAAACTATTCAAATGAATGAGCTGAGAAAGAGCCAAATAAAAGCAGAACAAAAGGCCTAGATAAAGACACCAAGAGAACACTGATGCTGCCTTCATGTCTTTAAAAAGTAAGTAGGTTTCTAAATCATATTAGAAACTTGGAGATCATAATCTTTAAACATTCTGGAAATGAGGGCCATTGCTTTAGTGACAGTCAAGTTTTATTCACAACATCTTTATAAAGAATGCACAATATATTTGCCACCACATCGGTATCGGCCGACATATGTGCATTTGTAATGTTATCATTATCGGCTCGATAAGAAAATTCAGCGCATATATATTTAAGCCGATAAATAATTGATTATTCATATACACATATTAATTTCATATATACATACATACTAGGGCTGCACGATTAATCGAAATCGAACCACAACCGCGATTTGGCTTGTGTGTGATTATGAAAGCTCAAAGGCTGCGATTTTAATGAAATAAATAAATGCCCAGTGTGTTAGCGAAGAGCGGCTCTGTGATCAACGCAGCTCCGTCTGAAAGACTGCGAGTTTGAGTCGCTTATAACGTGCGTTTGAAAAAGCAACACGAGTCAAACATCTTCACAAACTAGTGAAGCGTTCATAAACCTGTTCAACAAAAGACAACGTTTAATAACGTTTTAGCTCACTTTATATCGTTAGTCAAGTGTGTGTGAGCTGATGTGGCTTCTCATCAGAGTGAGGCAGACGATGTGTTATTTTATAGTACTCTATACAGTGATGAAGTCTATGTCAATCAGCATTGCATTATAATATACTTTATTATTATGAAAATACCCTTGACGGGTTGAAGAACTCAAATACACCATATATTGCTGCAGTCATGTTTGTATTGTCTTCATGTTTAAGCAAAGCATCTCTATCTTTCTGTTAGCTTCACATCATGGATTTCCTGAAAATGAACGTCAATTACTTCTCTGAGGCAAATGTGGCGTTTTCCGCTCAAGGGGGCCCTCTGGCTTTCAGTATGAATTAAAAACTTTTGGGTAATCAATAATAAGAAAATAATACTTAATACATTTTAAAACTTAATAAACTTAAAAAATTATACATTTATTGGACAATCCATGTTTTTCTTCAATGTACAGGAGCTTGTTTTCCCCCACAGTGAATGCAACAAGAGGTTCATATTTCATATTAAAGACAGACTTTAAGAAATTGATATCACAGATAAACAACATGTATATCATACACTATATATCATTAATAGGTAACCCAGCAGTTGTTTTTTTTTGTAAAATAAGTTTTCTGTAAAATATTACAAAAATAATAATAATAATTAGCATTAGTATTATATTGTTATATTTGTTCTGACATTCTCTTTTTTATTTGTAATTATGAAAATGTTATTGTAATGGTAATATTTCTTATTTTTAAAAATATTTTTAGCAGTAATAATAATCATAATTATTATTATTAGTCACATTAATATACAAACACAAAATGTTATATACACACACTTTTCATTTGTAAAAAATTATAATAACAATAATCGCATTTTAAATCGCAATTTTACCCAGAAAAATCGCAATTATATATGTTCACCAAATCGTGCAGCCCTAATACATAAATGCATGCGGTCTTTGATTTAGCTTAAAATACAAAAATTTTGGTCATGCAGATAAGAATAATGCAAGGGGCCTTTTTTTTTTTATTTCTGTAAACTAATGAAAACAATCTGGACTACACTTTCTGCCATCTCAGTCTCAGTGAACTTGAGCACATCACGAAAATGAATTGAAACTCAATGTAGACTTGCTCACAGACATGAGAAATACAGCTATAGAAAGCTTGAAATGTCTACTTTTAAATTAACATATTCAAGTGGAAAATAAATATTCTAAGATTATGTCATCTGTGTATTAGGCGCGTCCACTATTGCGGAGATGACGAGTCAGCCTTGTTGACAATCTCTGCAGGCGAAAACAGAAAATGTTATCAATTAATTTTAGAAATATTGAGACCATCTTCTTGCCGTTTTTTTTCGCAACACACTAATAATCATTACTTTTGCTAGTGCGCTTTGGCAAGCTTTATGCGTTAGAAATTATTAACATTCTTTAAGGACTTTAGTCAAACAAATCATAACAGTTAACAAGCAGAGTCAAGACACAAATGCGCCTTTAATGAAGGAAAAATCAACTTAAATCCTTAATCAAGCTTAGGAATGCATACACTGATGAAAGGTCATATTTCTTGACCGCTCTGCACATTTCTACATTCTTCAAGGCTGTTACTCAGTAATGTGACTCAAAACAAGAACAAGGATAAATGTTTAGTTTTATTTTAATGCCCCGCTAGCATTCAGTGTCATAGTTTGGCAACAATGCAAACATTTATTTGAGATCAAAGTCTGAAGTGTAACCATAGAGATGTGGCATGAAGCAGCCTACTGGAGAGCCTTGGGTGTACTGACAAGAATATGAAATCACCTTGGAACGGTGCTTGTCTTTGCAAAACTCGCCACTTCTGTGCTAGGGTGTTGTGGGAAGCCAAGGAATTGCCATGCGATTTTCGTTGTTGCTATGCAGTTGTTACATTGTTTTGGGTGGTTTCTAGGGTGTTGCTAAGTAGTTGCCAGGGTTTTGTGAGTGGTTGCTTCAATTAATGAGAGTCCACATCAAAGTCTCTATGATAGTTAGTTCTCTAGATATTAACATGAAAATTGGTGTTGAATCATATTATTGCACACTCAATAACTATTATTTAAATATTTAATATAGTTTTAAGCCTAGTAATTATTTAGTTATTTCACTTCTGAACAGGTCGGGATGACCAAAATCTTATTTCATAAGTAATTTCATATTTTTAAATGTAATTTTATAATTATTATATAGATTTTTAATTGTATCTTTGTTTTTTGTTTTTATAATTTTGTCAATCTAGCAAACTGCTGAAATCACGTGCCAATGGCAATCATGAATCAGTCGGTGGAAGTGCACACGTCCTGACACCTGCAGTCACACAGATGCAAATTAAGAAATAGAGCTCATATTAGTGCTGTCCTCCTAAAAGTACCGGTACTAATAAAATTCCATATCGTACCGTTTGTAATAGCAGGGTATCGCAATACTTTTCTAGTACCGGTATATCGTGCAACACAAGTCCATCATTTTGCAAGAAATACAATTATAATTTTAAAAAACTGTTCTGCATATGATTATTTAAAAGGACGCATAATGAGCCTCATTCATGAAACAAGAACAGAACAAATTGTGTAAATCTGTTCAGACCAATTTTCAGATTCATGTTTGTTCATATTTTAAAATTGTTAGTTGGTATGAAAGAAATTTACACCTGCTCCCTACCATGTTTAAATGGTGCATAAAATATTTAAATGGTTTCGGTTCATTTCGGTTCATTGTCTTTTTTGGGGTAAAACCATAGACTGAATAAAACTATAGACGTAGTGACCGTGATGTCCCCTGTAGGTTTCTGAAGAGCTTTTTTGAAGCCCAAAATGGGCGGAGCCGGCCATCTTGGCAGTGTGTCACCGTGCCACTCCCAGATAACCGAAAATGGGCAAAGAGGCGGGACTTGGGTGGGGCTGAGGTGACGTGATGGTTAACACACAGCGGACAAACGGCAATGCACCTGTCACTCAAGTTGCCACGCCCTTAATTAGGCAAAACTTTAGGCTTAAAATAACTTAAACAGATGAGCTATGAAAATACAAATAAAAATCACCCACCTCACAGTTGTCATGAAGGGCAAAATTAGCCTATATCAAAGCCTATAGAATGAAACTATAAAGTTGGGCATTTTAACATGGGGGAGACAGATTTGACCAACAAATAACGATGTGGAAGTTACTGGAGGACAGTTTTTGCGAAGATCCCTTTTACATGTGCTAATATATTTAGGAAAGTTTCATGAATGAGGTCCATTGGTCATAAAAACACACAAAAAAGTGTGCTCTGAACAGCACATCTTTCCACAACAATCCTCATTCAAAATATAATTGTCAATAGCAGTGTGGGATGATGCATTACATACTAATCTTTAACAATAATGGTTCATTTTGAAATGCCTTAAAGAATACTGCATACTAAAAGCAGTTCTCAGAAGATAAGAACTATACTGTAATAATGACTCTCAGCCTTACATTGTTTTCTGTTTTTGTGCCTTCTATAATAAACAAGTATCTTGGATCAGGTGAAACTGATTTGAGATCTTGAAATACCAACCTATCAGCAAGCATGCTTTACACCACATGACAGAAAGAGAAAACCGATGCAGTGAGAGATGGGGGAAAGATCAAAGGAGGAAAGTAAGAAAAGAAAAATAGAAAGCAAAAAGCGAGCTGGTTTGTCTAGTTGTGCAATGGTGAATGTAAGCAGACAGGCTAATGCCTAATCACGCAGAGTGGCCTGGTTTTACCACTGACTCACACCGAGCACCCTGCTGAAAGGAATGTTCGCAAACAACTAATGGCCAAATCCACTCTGTTTTATAATCATTGTTTCTGCTCACACACAATCAAAGCTAACAGCCAGTCGTGTAAATAATCATTGTGTGACAAAATGTGAGCCGATGTCATTAAAAACACGCTGGCATCTCTCTCCAAGTGTTCTGCGCTTTTTTTGTAAAATACATATGAAATAAAATGTTCCACAGTGCCTACTGGACAATGCGTTTGCTCTCCCTGTTGAATACAAATGACAAAGTGAAAGTGTTACAGTTACTCCCCAGCATTGTACAAGTAGCTATGCTACTAACCCAACTAGTTTTTCAGTAGCCTGACAGTACAGCTCAGCTGTTTTCAAAATAGTCTGGCTATTTCCAGAAACACACCTTTTTCCTAAGCGTTCTGGTGTAGTGTGACAAAAAAGGGGTGGTTACGTGTTTTTTTTACGCCGTATTTTTCTTATATTTGACCTTTATTCCACACCGCTGTCTCCACTGTCCTTTGAACAGCTTGTTTTCTTCCTGCTTCTATGAAGCCCATCCCTCCGAAAAACGCAACGGTCTTAGATTGGTTAGATGGCCAAACGTAGTTTCCTGTATTTTTATTGGCTGAAGTGCCAAGCACAGGTTGCTGGAAACGCCACGCCCCTTACCATTATGGCCAGAAGTCACATCTGTGGTGACTAGTAAGGGTTTATGATGTCACCAACCCAGGAAGAAGCTCGTTGTAGTCCAAACCGGCCATTTTTGTAGGCAATAAGCTGCCGTAACTTTAAAAGACAATGTCTCCTTTTGCATTGAACTCTCAGCGCTGTAACTTTGCAGATACTGTTTATGCTCAAGCAGCAACATTACACACTAACTAAAGTTAAAAGCGTGAAATCGCGTGCATCCACCCCTTTAAGACTGTTTGCACTCCCAATATTACACTCTGACACACAATATTTCTTGGCACACTAGTTTTACTATTGAGGGTTTATTATTGACATGTCAAAGTCTAGACCCTGAACATAAGACAAACCTGTTTTTTCAGATGTTTTTCTAAGAATACCATCTTATATTCAGAACAATACGGTATGTAATGGTGCATTCACATGGGGTGTCTGCCCTCAGAAATTATTCTAATATGCGGATTTGCTGCTCAACAAAATGTTGAAAACAGCTGCTTGATATTTTTGTGGAAACCATGATACTTTTTTTAGGATTCTTCGATGAGCAGACAGTTGTCCCCTTTAATGTATTTAACTACTAGTGTTACTAAAATTTCTGAAACGGTTGACAAATTGACACACACCAGCCTCCCCTCACTCACTCATTTCATTCGCTTGGGTTGAATAGTGCTTGTATTACGCATAGTTTTAGTCATCCCGCAGGCTTCACGCTAACACAAAAAACAGCTTGCGAGTACCAAATTGGCTTCTTTTTTGTGGCTTATTGCGCTTAAACGGTCAAACACATAAATTATGTCAAAATACCTGTATTGTCAAGTATTCAGGCAAATACAGTCAGTTTTGGAACATAAATAATTGAGAGATAATTGAGACCCAAAACAGTATATCGGGTCTCGTTGTTGTGTGCCAGCAAAGTGACAGCAGTCTAATAAACCTGGTACTTACTGTCATATTAAAGAACAACAGAAAAAGAAAATCACTCAACTGAATAGGTTTTGTAACTTTAATTATAAGCATTAATCTGTATTTAATTTGTTAGCTGAAAAACTTAAAGCCATGTTTATTTAATTTACTGCAAGACTGTTTACTTGTCTTTTTTGGCAATGTAGTTCAACGATTCAAATAAAGCCTCCCTGTGCTGTGTGTAAGCTATTACAAAAAACAAAACAAAAATACCCAAATTATCAGAATTATGAGATAAATTATCTGCATGGTGGTGTCTATGGCAGTTTTCACTGTGGTATTGAAAATGGTATCAAATATCAATATTTTTCAAGATACCGTATCAAAGTTTGAAATTCTAATATGGAGAAAACACTGTTAGCTACTTTTTGTTAGAAGCGTGAAGCTTAGTTAACTGCTATATAGACTACCAGTGCAACATTGCAGAAAAAGACACCATCTATGACAAAAACAAAATCTGTTCATTAAAATGGCTTGTATTGCTTACAGCTTTGTGTCAAGCATGACGAAAGTTAAAAGGCCAGTTTGACTGTAGTTTAATTTTTATTTAATCATAAGTAGCTTGGGAAGCAACAGCTTCACAGTAACTTCCCCAACAAAACTGATGGCCTATCTAGAGGTTATACAACTTAATCTTTCCTCTTTTGAACTCTGCCCACTGATAACAAAGGCTTCAAATATTGAACCAAGAAGCAACCGTCAACACAGACAAATATGCTAGATAACAGTGGGGGTGCACAGAGAGACCAGGACATTTAGTCCATTCTCTATGCGGAGGCTGGTGCACGTTAATATGTGACGACTCAGTCTAGAGCAATGCGTCACTGTGACGCTGACGAGGCACTGAGATATTTCTCAAGCAAACAAAAAGAGCAAATCCAAACAAACAAAGTGGAAAGGGGCTATTTATAGAGTTCATACTGTCTACACCAGTGAGGAAAAGTGATGAACGCACGACTGTCACAATCAACCAGCTACCTAATTCATGTGCACACACTGTGACCGTTCTGTTCCTGAAAGATGGATCCTAACGCAAAAGGTGGCCATCTCACTGGCATCATTACGGCAGAGAAATAACTGCGGAAAATGGCAATGCCAGTCATGCATCATAAACAAGGAAGATCCTACATTTGGAACTGAAAACGAGTCTGTCTGACTCTGCGTCATGCTTAAAAAGACCAGAGAGATAAATAAGACAGAGCAAAATGTAAGCTGAGGAGATGGGTGACCGCTCAGAGGGCCAGTACAGGGAGTCTTGGTCTCATTGCATTCCAGCTCTTCGATTATGTGTGCTGATTTGGTCCGACAGTTAAATGGATGTAGTACATCATGCTTTGACTGTTGAGCAGTACATTAACAAGGGCTGACATGTAAGGGCCTATGGTTCGTAGCAGGAACTTCAGTGTAAAACGAGACCCTACCTACCTAAGACTTTGAAGTTTTCAAACTTTCCCTTCCTATTCTCACAATTCCCACTTAATGACCTTACACCTCTGGAGGAGGATACGGGAATGCACAGTAGCCTCTAACACAAATATCAGTGGTAAAAGTTAAACGCAGGAATTTCTTTTGTTGAAAGGATTAGCAGAAATACTCCACTATGCATGGTATATAGCTTGGAATGTTCTAAAAACAAAAGCAGAAAGAGTGAAGGATCAAGGTAATAACTGGTTGCTTACCTTGCTTACCCATGACTGAATCTCAAAGGTATTTGTGGCGTTGATGTGACCTTGTTTGGAAAAACCAGGGACTGTTAAACATGCCGCCCCATGCTTGTTTAGGCGGCAATATCTCATTCCAGCCAGTGGACCATTGCCAACAAAGGCAAATATAAACTGTCATAAAACTGCAAAAACCAAATTTTTATGTTTGACATTATAAAACGGCAGTTAACCAAGGTGCCAATCATTTGACATTTAACAACAGGCCACCGACCGCAAACAATAAGTAGATCAACAACCGCAGGTTTAAAACACAGCAGTCCACAAGTTGTAAAAGAAAATAGTGCTCTAACAGAAGTATTTCGATTTCCTCTAGTCTAAATTTGCTTGTACGAGAACCTTGCTTGCACAAACAGACCCTATGGGTCACTGGAAGCAGAAGATAAGGAACTTTAAGGACTGTTTTTCATCCACATGACTGCTGCCAATTCCAAACATGTGCCAGTTAGTCCAGGTTTCCTGCTGTCAGATATACAGCAAATTCCCAAAGGCCTTACAATGTAAACAGTAAGGTATGATCTCTTTCAACGTTGCCGTACGTAGGCCTAGTTCAGCTTTAGGTGCTCAGTGAGTGAAAAATGTCCTGGCTCATTGCCTCTAGCAAGAAACTCAGGGTTTCTCAAGGTTGTGAATTCCATCCAATTGGAGCGCAATATTAAATAATGGTCAGTCTGATCCAGGTTCATTTCCAGTTCTCCTGCACAAAATCCAGCATAAAGAGTATTCAAGGCCCGTGAAGTAGAGAAAGTCGTTGTTTATGCTGGATTCGGAATTTGAAATGGAACACCGCCAAGCAGACCGGACATGGAGGCTTTTATCTACAAACGGGTCGTGAGGAGTTTGAGACTCGGCCAGATGTCAAACAATAGCAATTGCGTTTATTAGAGCTGCGCTGGCCCAAACACTCTGAAATTAAAACAAACTTCTCAGTCACCCTAACTAAACACACATAGCAAAAGAACATTCATCAAATGTTCTGGCTGATGATATGAACTTTCAGATCTGTAATACTAAACAAACATGTTATGGATTAAAGTTACAGTGGGATACACACATACAGATGGCTGAAGTACGCTTCAAGGTGTCTGCAATGGATAACAAATTTTGCTCATAAATTACTTGGAGCTGGAGTTCCAAGCAGCCTTTATAGAGGTTAACGGCCCCCTATAACAATGATGGTGGGAAACAAAGTTTAGGTTTTGGGAAGAGAGCAGGGAGGCTCCACAAGAGTCTGATAACTCACAGCAAGCTGCTAAACGCACACGGTCAAACAATGAGCCCTATAAATTTGAGGCCACGGCAGGAAGTACAGGAAAACAACCTCCAGAAAAGCTTCTCAAAGCTGTTCAGGGAAGGATTGGAAGTGCATTTTTACAAAACTAAGCAGTCACTGGACATGCTTGATATGTCCAAGGTGTAAAACATATGGTTGGACATCATAGCAAGCATAAATAATAGTTTCAGGTGATGGGACCCTGACTGAATGTGTTTAGACAGCTTGTCATAGCCATTAAATGCATTCACACTTACACACTAGATAAAGCGTTCAAACTGCATGCCATGCTGTTTCGCTTATGCTTACTTCAACCCCGGACAGAAGTGTCAAAATGATAAATAATTTACCCAGCCCCTCGCGCATTCTTGCAGTAACAACCCCAGCGAGACCATGGAGCATAGTTGTGTATACTTACACACTCATCTCTCAAAAGCACCCTAGCATTAAGTCTTGGCCTGCGCCCACTTCCCATACTACTTTACCTTGGCACATTGCAAGAGACTAATGACAGGATGTCTTCAGCCAAAGCAGACATACTGGTCAGCCTCCAACAGTAACTATCCGCGGGGCAGTGGAGCTGGGTGGTATGCAGACATTCACAGCTCTAGTATGTTCACCAATGGCATACTGCGCTAACAAGCCTCCCTTTGCTTATGCGGGGGAATGTGATGGGTTGAAAAGGGAGAGATAACAGGTAACTTATGAGACAGGTATCATGTTTTGGAGGCCAATTGTTATGTTTAACCGATCAGTTGATGAAGTGTCTTAAACTAGAGGAACAGCCGTACCATGTTCTTCCTACGTTGCATGATGTACAGTGTTACTCTGCAAACCACTAAATCATAAAACGGCGAAAATATGTATAACATGATCTCAATCTGGTAGTCATCAACTTGTTGGATTCTAGTCTTGATTTATGTGAGTGTTGCTTAGAGGAGAACATGCATTGAATTAATTTCACATAAGGATACGGGCTAAGCGATGGAAGGACATTTAATTTCAGATTACAGCTTTTTCTATTTACGGTAAATTAACATGGCTAGAGTTGTGTCTATATAAGGAAATGTGGTTGCAAAAAGGCCACGTTTTGTTCAGATTGATCAGCAGATCACTTACAAAAGAGGTGCGGTGTTGCCATGCTTTTGGGGAATGATAAAACAGTTAAATTCAAGTTTCTAGTCACATGGTATGGCTAGGATAAGTTCTACGTAGCTAATAGTTGCAATTACGCCAACACAGTACCAAGTGACTAAATGGTAAACACATGCTTGTCTCCTTAGGATATTGTCTATATAAGTAAATATGGTTCCAATAAGGGCAACATATCACTTACATGTATTCTTTGCTACTGTTTTTTTAATGATGCCAATGGTAGCACTAGGGTGCCAACATGTAACACTAACACCATGGTATTCTCTGAAGTACATAAAAATACACTGCATATTAATATGGCAATACTTCAGTACTGTGGACAAGTAACCATTACAATTGTTTTATAGACAAGGTACCATGATAATAATATCTTGTTTTTTTGTTGATTCTTTTTTAATTATCAAAACCTGTTTAACATGCTGTCTACATTAAAAATGCGGGAAACTTCCAAAATGAGCCAGCAAATAATTTACAAAAAAAAGTATGATGATATTGAAACCTGTGTTGCACAATGGTAAAAGAAAAAAATACTTTTCTAATTTAGTTACAGCAAAACAAATTTAGAATATTATTTATATAAATATGGTAAACTCAGTATATGGGCCAACAGATCACTTACACAAAAGTACCCACGGTATGCTGGTAGCTTACTTTTACCACTTAATATATATAATTTTGATAATAGCATGGTGTTTCTTTGGAAACTAGCATGCCAACACAATGGCATTCTTTAAAGTAGCCTACATACACGGCATATTAATATGGCAATCCTTCAGTATCATAGGCAATTAACTATTGCCCTGGTTTTAATGAACTAAACCATGTTTATATACTTAATTTGCACACAAAAAAGCTGCCTACACAAATAAATGTGGTTGCAACTTGCAGTACAGCCAACTTCATAAACAATAAACCAAAGGATCACTTGCAAAAAAAGCGCAATGCTATTGTTACCTTGTTGTACAATGGTACCATGGTAAAAACATGCTTGCCTAGTTTAGTTACAAAACATATTGAGGATACAGTCTATATGGTTGCAACTCCAACATGGTTTTATAAAAATGGTGGCATTTTTTGAAGTAGCTTCCATGGTAGGCTACTATGTGTTTTGGGAAGTTTACTTATACCATTAGAAAGTTAACTGTAAAACAAGTGAATTCACCTCATTGGACGGTATGCTGACAACACCTGTTGATCTCCTCTTCTCTCTTAACTTCCTTTTCTCGATCTGTCCTTTGCCCTTTCTGGCGCTGGGTCCTGAGCTCTTCTTCTCTTTGCTCTTGCTGTGTGTGGGACTCTCCTTATCGCTGTCATCCACACCAGCGGGGCTCGAGCTCTCCGCCTGCGGGACCCCGCTCACTTTCTCCGGCGTCTTTTTCAAGTTTCCCCCGGGCGGCTCGGGTGTCTTGAACTCGTCCTCCGGTCGCTTTAAAGCGGATGAAGAGGAGGACCGGGCCACCGGATAGGAGGACGAAGGGGAGACGCAGTTTACCGTATTGCCGTTGTTGTTTAACTCAGTGGTTCTCCCGGTGGCGGCGGCGATATCTCCAAGCATCTTTGCTCTCATCTTCTCGCGCTTGGCTTTCCATTCCTCCAGAAAGTCCGTTGAGTTGGTAGATTTAAATCCTCCCGTTGCCATGATTTCCTTTTGAGAATGTCTCGTGCGACCCAAATCACTTTGTAAACACACTATACAAATATTGCTGTTCAGATCCGCCACATTCCTCAAAAGTGTTTTGAGATTGTTGTAAAATAAGCACAACGTGCTTTTAAAGTTGGCCGAAACTGTAACGAACTCACTTTAAAACATTTAAAAACTGTCAAGAAAGTACCGTCTCGAAAGAAAGTCCTATCCGGTAACGCTCACCACCTGCGCGCGCATGAACATTCGTCAGGAGTTCAGGTGAACTGATCGGTGGAATGAACTGGATTAGTTACAGGCGCACTCAGCGCTGAGTCCTGCCCCTCTTCCGAAGAGTTTCCGAGTAAATCCGAAAATGAACGGAAATAGCCGAAGGGAAATGATAGGGACTCGTCATTACTGTTGGCACATTTATCATTCATCTCCGTATTCAATTACTTATACATTTACTATCTAGTAGGGTAAGATGAGCTCACTTTTTTTCTCTCTTGACAATAAGGAGCACAAAATCTAGTCAATATGCTATTTTTATTTTTCTCATTTAATCTGAAAATCAACATTTGTTTAATGTATTAATTTTTTAGGTTAACTGTCTCTGTGTCTCTAGAAAAATAGTGATTATGATATTGTATTATACTGAATAATTGTTAATAAGACACTTAGAAGCATTATTATTTTTAGATTCCTAGACTAAAAATTATAGTTAATAAAAAATAGTTTTTATTTTGAATTTAAAAGATAAAATTAGACCTTTGGGATAAGATGGCCCCCTAAGATTTTTTTATTTGATTTAATACTTATTTTAATTCATCTGGTTGTTACACAATAATTCCATAAAACCATAAAAAGTAAAATCATTCGTTTTGGAGTTTCAAGTGTTGTTATTATGACATATCAATTAAAATATGGGCAATTAAATATGCAAATATTAATATGCCTGTGCATAAGTCATAGAATAAAATTAATAAGAAATTTAGTTACATTACTGCTATTTTTAGATTTGTCGAGTAAAAATAATAGTTTTTATTTTTAATTTAAAAGATAAAATTAGACCTTTGGGATAAGATGGCTCCCTAAGAATCTTTTATTTAATACTCATTGTAATTCATGTTGTTACACAATAATTCTATAAAACCATAAAAAGTAAAATCATTCAATTTTTAATATATTGTTATTATGACATATCAATTAAAATATGGGCCAATAAATAAGTAAATAGCCTGTACATGACTCATAATCAAATAAAAAAAATCTGTCAATTTGAATGGTTGAATAATTGAATAACTGGTGACAGACAAAACAAAATCCCAGAAAAATAGATTAGTCAAGGGAATTTTTTTTCTCTATGAGTTACACACACACACACACAGACACACACACAGACACACACACAGACACACAGACACACACACAGACACACAGACACACAGACAGACACGCACGCACGCACGCACGCACGCACGCACGCACACACACACACACACAGCCCTGATATAACCTGGGCTTCTTGGGGGCCAACTTACCCATTAAAGTAGTGCTAAATAATTAATTTATTTAAGCTTTGATTTGCTTCCCTTGATATCACATTGGCTAATGCATCATCTGCACATGCTAAACTTCTATTTAAATCTGTTACAAATAATGTAAATGCACAATGTTATTAAGGGGGCATCTTCCCTAATCTTTTCCTACTTTGTACATTATTTCACTGTTGTTTTAATTTATTGTGCACTATAGGCTCCTAATATTTAGTTGTATTATAATTTGCAGTAGGCCTATTATTTTCCTTTGCATAATTCAGGGTTAGTTATGCTAGCCGGAAACGCTTCAACAATACAATTGTGCACTTTTAAATACATACATATATTGTTCTCTGTCTAATGATGAGACACACTGGTTTGATGAATATGGCCTGTTCTCCCACACAGGTCCCGAGAGAGCATGAGTCACTGTTCAGAGCTTGAGTGTTTATGACCTGAAGACTCGCAGAGATGGAGGAACTCGATGTCTTAGATAGAGGGGCACATAGAGTCATCGCCGAGTACCGCCTGTTTATCATTCCGTCAAATGGTTCAGAAACATACATGTATACACATACATCAGATTGTCTAAAATTGCCACTGAGTCTGAAATGTTTTGAGGGGGGCATGTTGTGTCACATATGTAGGCTATTGTCTTGTTTATTTTAGGGACTTTTTCCATGTCTCCATGCACACAGGGCAAAGATGTCTCCAGTTCCTGCCCTAATATTTATTTGCATGAAACTTGGGTGTATAAGAATTGCTTATTTTATTTTCTGTTTATTATTTTGCAATACTACTGTTTCACTTTTGTTATCAAATGATTACAATTATATGTTCCATGAAAAGGGCCCTATTTTGTGACCTAACTGTGGAAAGTCCCTTAGGAATTCCTTTGATTCCTAAAGAAATGTATCCCATCAGGATTTAGGTACTCTCCACGTCCCATATTTAAGAGAACTCAACTCTAAAATCCATAAGGAATTTGCTGTTTAAAGCCAG
The DNA here is from genome assembly GCF_024679245.1 of Pseudorasbora parva. NCBI lineage: Eukaryota > Metazoa > Chordata > Actinopteri > Cypriniformes > Gobionidae > Pseudorasbora > Pseudorasbora parva. The sequence goes on along the minus strand of NC_090191.1, from coordinate 25,249,271 downwards.
GAGCACATGTTTATCCCCCCAATTTCTGGAAATAGCTTGATGAGTAAGCGTTGCTGAGTCACTACATTCTCAGAATTTTTTTTTTTTAGCAAAACTTTAACCATTAGGGGTACAACAACTTCTCACTGGGGCGCAGTACCCTTAAAAGGACACCTTTAAAAACTGTTTTTATTTTTTTACCAAGATTCATATAGTAAGGTACACATATTGGTACTAATATGCACCTTTTCAAATGTGCAAATATGTCCTTTATAAGGGTATTTTCCCTAAAGGTACAATTTTTACCAACCTTACAGCATACAATCCAAACCTATACATCACATCACATGAGGAAACCAATGAGGTTTTGTCCTTGAATCTGCAAAGAATTCCTTTAAAACAGCTGGCGAATGTTTTAGTTCTCTGAAGGTTTAGGGATTGTATGGCTGAATTGCCCCTTAAGCCCACAGAGCCATAGAAAATCGCTTTTCATTTAAGATCTTTCTTGGTTCTTTTCTGACAGAGATAATTGGGAGAAATCTGTAGGGGAAACAATAAGGCGCCTGGTCTATAAATATCCTGTGATGCACAGGCTGAGGTCCCACTAATGCATTTTGAGAATGTTTCGGTGTGCTTTGGGGAAAGTCACTCACAGCACAAACACTCATCTGTCACTCACTGCTTTGGCATGGCTCCAGCACAAACTTTACTTCCCTTTTAAGTAAGTTCCACTTAGCATACCTAAAATTCATTTAAAGGAGCAGATAAGTGGAAAGTTACTCCCACTTTGAGAATTAAATTTAGTTTGCTTTCTTATCAGTCAAGGTCTTTTCTAAAAAGCTGTCTTGATATGTTTGCTTCACTGGAGTGATTCCCCCGCTCTCAGAATGTGCTATCTATCTGAAAGAATCCTTTTCAGGAGATACTGAAGTCACACCTTTGGTGACGAAATGTCTTTGAACTGATTCATCCCTTAATGGATCCACAGTGAAAAGAAGGACCTAAAATGAGAACGAATTTGGAACTAGTTCATTGTCACTTGTACCATATTTTTAATACCTTTAACACGCTTATTCCTTTATTTTAGACTAGAAATAATGACTTTGCGGTCTACTAAACGTCAAAATGACAGAATTTGTTTCCTGTGTGCCCTGACATGAGTTCATTTCAATTCCAGCTGAAACTGATCACACAGGATTAATATGAAAATCAAAAGTCACATGCTTAAAGAAATCTGCCGATGAATTTTTCATATTTTTTTCATTTCTGCCTTGTTGTAGAACCACAACAGACATTTATTTTTTTCTATTTTGCATTTATTTGTTCTTTCATCAGGATACACATTAATAATAAATTCATAAAATGTGCCAGATTTAGCCAACACTGACTAATTTTCCTCCATAGTCTTACACTGTAAAGAAATATTTCAAAAATAAGTTGCCTGGTTGCCTTAAAATTTTGAGTTCATTGAAATTAAAAAATGTAGTTTATACAATGAGCATTTTTGAGTATCGACAACCTTTATTCAAATACTATTAAAAGAGTGTGTAAGCGTATTGGGTAATTGTGTGTTTTATTTTTGATGACGCAGTGAAACATGCCAAATTGGGCTATTTTCATGATTTATCAAATTTTTTATGTGGTTCTGATACAAGAATATTTTGAGTTTCTATTAAACCAATTTCTTTCAATGCACACATTTTTTTTTTCAATAAACTCAAAATGTTAAGGCAACCAGATTACTTAATTTTTAAAGTTAAACCAACAATATTTTTTACAGTGTAGAAATAAGTTATTGATTGCATTTTAAACAGTAAGTTTTACATCACATCAAATTAATGATGTAAAAGGAACTGTATGTAAGAAATGTATTTCAATAAATCATAAAGTGGCACTGATATGTCACTAGATTACATTAAGAAATCGTGTTCATTTTAAATAATTTTATCACTGACAACTGTACTCCGTTCAGGATATTGTCATTTAAAAGTTGTTGTTGCAGACCTCAACTGATGTTGATGCTGACATGTTGTGTTTTGGCCTGAAGCTCCTCCCTCCACCTATCGACCAATCACGAAGTCAGTAGTGTCTCGGCATCTGGGTTGCCAGATCTGCTCTAGTTACGATAGCTGCAGCTACAAACGTTCTTGCTGATTCTGTAGCCAATCTGGCAACCTTGAGTCAGGGGGGAGGAGGAGAGGGGATACGCTGCTCTACAGTCATTTGAAAGTGATTGCAGTACCGGTTTTGGCCACAATCTTACACACACTTCCTTTAACAAATAAATCCGACAATACACCAGCAATTTAGTGATATTCTCACAGTTGTGGTCTTGAGATAAAACCCTAAGTCCTCTTACTCTGAGACCAAGACAAGATCAAGAACAAATGCGACCAAGACAAGACCTTCAAAAAATGGTCTTAAAGGTGCTCTATGCAACTTTCCGTCCACTGGAGGGCGCCTATCCTAAAACAAAGGCGTAGTTTGATGACGCCAAGTGTGAGCGCAGTATCTTGGAACATGTGGTCTTCACCTCACAGCCGGTGGAAAATAGGACACGTGCAGAAATCATGTTCGTGAATGTGGTTATTAACGTTACTGTAGTGTAAAGCAGAGCAGGACCGAGTGTTGTGGAGCTGAGCACGGCTGCTGGAGCGATTGTTACACAAACACACGGCTCGCGAGTACCAGGACCTTTATTATGACGGGACGGGATACAGTCGCCGGGCGCCTGCACTTCCGCTTTTTCTGGTCATGATTATAAGGTAAAGCAGCTCTGTTTATCATATTAGATACATTTAAGTGTGTTTAAAATTATATTATGATGTTACTCTGTGCGTTCACTCGGCGCTTCTGTGACATGTTCAAACTGCTAAGAGAAAAGCGCTTCTGCAGAATAAAACCGAGGGTAACGCAGATATGACGCGATTGACAGGCGACTCGCTCAAACATGCTGAAACGTCCCGTAGTTAAAATAGCAATTTTCTCACAATTTACAAATAGTTGGAAACATTTGGGATATTGTAAGTACTCAACTGAACAAAATATATAACACTGGCCTAGTGGTTTTTGGATATTTTACTGCATAAATACTACATAGTGCACCTTTAAGACAAGTTTGTGCAGTCTCGAGAACTACACCAATAGTTGGTGAAGCATCTGCTGAGTTCTTGTATCAGATTGATGTATTGCTCTTCTAGCCTGGTGGAGGACTGCATTGGTTTCTTACGTGTCACTTTTTCATAGTCCACAAAGGCCAGCATGGCATCTTGTATTCTCTACGGCATTCCAGTATTTGGTTTAGGACATGGATGTGATCGATCGTTCCACACCCTGACCGGAATCGGATCAGTTCCCACAGCTTTCTCGATAAGTGACTGAGGACGACTCTGGGGAAAATCTTGTATATGGATGAGAGAAAGCAGATTGGTCGGTAGTTCTTTAGCAGCTCTTTGTCACCTTTTTTGAAAAAAAGAATGGTTCCATTGCTTTGGTATGCGGCGCTCCTTCATGTCCATGCTGTATCGGGCTGCGAATGCTGTCATAAGCGTTGGTCCACCAGACTTTAATGCTTCCACCGCTATTCTTTGCCGGTGGCCTTATCAACTGTTTGTTCAACCATGTCGTACTTTACTAGTCAGAACATCTCGGATGCCTGATGCTATAGAGGGTTGAATGGATGGTGAGGCAACTAGCATTTTTGAGGCAAAAAGTTTGTGCAGAACTCCTGACGGTCATGACAATACATGTCCTTGTCCTCACGATCGCCCCATTTGTTTTCCTCAGGGCTGACATTTGGCTTCGTTGTTTTGCCACTGACTTTCTGCATTTCCTGAGGTTCTGCTTCTTTTCTGCTGCGCTAAGCAGTATTGTGCCGATATTCCTCAAGGTCTGCTTTTAAAGAGGATGGTGTACTTAACATGATCTTTTCCATCCCGTTTCATCTGCCGTCTCTATTCAAAGAGCATTTTGTTCAAACAAAAAGCGAACAGCAGATGAAACTTCTGCATGTTGTAATAATGCTCATAAGGAAGAAAAAAGGTACAGGCACTTAAAATATATACGTCATTGCAATAGAAATAAATACCCAGTAAATAATAAATCAAAATATGATGTACCTTTAAATAATGCAGGAATATTTAAATGATTCAAAAGGTGAAAACCCCCTTTAACATCCTATTTAATTTCATCAGAATGTAAACTGTTAGCTTTTTTTTTGTAGTTCATTGTTTTTAATGATCATTGCAACTTCTGGTCATTGTGACTCCCAACACCATTGTAATCATTACAAAGCACAAGCCTGGCCGTAACTTCCCCGGTGTGTCCTATAAAAGGTGGACCATAACCGTGCCATCTGTGCGCTGCCATCTGCTGAAATGGGTGAGGGGTGACAAAATGGGTCATTTCAATTGTTCAATGTGCCACCCATATGTTTCCCAGAGCCAACTATGGTCATAAGTTCCGTGGTTACGAAACCCTAATAAGTTGGGGAAACTAAAAAAAAAAAAAGGTAATCAGTTACATCAAAACATTTTAGGTTAAGAAACTTAAAGTTTAAGTTTTAAAGTTTTTATTTTGTACTCATACATTTGAAATTTGCTCTTGAAATATTTGAGTAAGCTAATTCATACATTTAATATTCATATTCTTGTGTAATCGACGCGCTATTCTCAATAAACCCGTCTCTTGCGTGATGCAGAAATGTGAAATATTCTGATCTAATATGATTTCTCACCTGTAAAGTTGCCAGAATAATAATCATACACTGTTTGATAATAGGCCAGAGGAGAACTGGCACTCTGACTGAGTCTGGTTTCTCCCAAGGTTTATTTTTCTCCATCATGCCCCGATGGAGTTTTAGTTCCTTGCCACTGTCACCTTTGGCTTGGCTTGCTCAGTTGGGGAAACTAAATTTATGATCATTATGATTATCAACTAAATATACAAATAAAATTAATGAATTAGGTTCTATTTAATTCTATAAACTATAATACTGATCTGCCAACATTGTCACTATATAATAAATTGAAATAAGCTGATAACATCACTGTTTTCTCCAGAAAGACTGTGCAGTCAAATTAAATGTTGTTGCAGTATTGTCCTGTTTAACACTGTGAAGCTGCTTTGAAATAATTGTCATTGTAAAAGCACTTTATAAATAAAGTTGATTGATTGATTAACTTAAAATGAATCTCAATAAATACATTTTCATCATCAAATGTAATCTCAACAAAGGATTAGTAGAAACTTGGCTAGATTTAACTAGCTTATTCAGTTAATGCTAACTTGCTAATTGGTAACACAATGATTTGATTATATAGCAAATAGCAATCGCTGAATGAATATGGCAATAACATTATCTGTTTTCAAACTAAGCACATGCTCCACTCATCACCATGATGGTAACTCCCAAAACCCCAGTATAATAGAAACTCTTCTAAATTAGCATAGCAAAACATTAAACACTACTGAATATTACACTTAAAGGTGCAGCGTGTAGTATTTATGAGGATCTATTGACAGAATGTTAACTATGTTTTCAGACCTTTTAATGAACCTTTATGTTTTTACCTAAGAATGAGCCATTTCTACCTCCATACACCGTGGATCCACTTACAGTGAAATCGCCATTTTGTACCGTCATGTTTCTACATTAGTCCATTTTGAATAGACGAACTTCTCTAAAGAGCGCTAGTCACTCTCTGCTGTCTCAAATGACATCTTTGTCCTGTGTCAGCCACCATAGCTTCTGTGCTTCGAAATGAAGGGGTGAGCTGTGGGCGGTTTAACATTAATTTTACAAGCACGCACGCACACACAAACACTCACACCCACACACACACACACACACACACACACACACACACACACACACACACACACACACACACACACACACACACACACACACACACACACACACACACACACACACACACACACACACACACACATTATAACACTTAATTTTAGTATTTACTCACTATTTTAAGTTTTATGGAAATGCTGGGGAAGTATAAATCCTACACTGTAAAAAATTATTTAGAAAAAAAGTTACCTGGTTGCCTTAAAATTTTGAGTTCATTGAAATTAAAATTTTGAGTTAATACAATGAACATTTTTTGAGATTCGACAAACTTTATTAAAATAATATTAAAAGATTTTGTAAGCATATTGGGTAATTATGTGTGTGTTATTTCTGATGATGCAGTGAAACATGCCAAATTGTGCTATTTTCATGATTTATCACATATTTTATGTGGTTCAGATACAAAAATATTTTGAGTTTCTATTTATTAAACTAATTTCCTTCAACTCAAATTTTTAATTTCTATAAACTCAAAATTTTAAGGCAACCAGGTTACTTACTTTTTTAAGTTAAACCAACAAAAACCACCACACATTTTTTACAGTGTAGTTTCAGTTCAATTTAAGTTTATCTAAATTAAGTTAAACAAGTTCATTCAATTCAAAACAATGAAACGATTTAGATTAATTAAAATGTGTCAGTTTTGTGACCTCAAAAGAAAATGAAAGTTCAGTAACACTTTACTTGAAGCCTTTATCTATAAAGCAACGGTATTTCAAATCTGCCTCATAATATCTTTTATTAAAAATTTGTAACCAAAGTCAAAATGCGCTGCAATATTCACAGATTCCCAGTTACATCTGAAATCGGTTGTTTGTTGCGTTTGAATGCATTATACTTTCGAATGTTTCTAATATTACAACTGTGGTTACAATTATTCACAAGACCATACATTGCATTATAAGATGCATTACAAAGCATAATTAATATATTAAAATACTTGTATAATGCATTTTACATAGAACTTTGGGTCACACATTACTTACTCATTCTTTTACTTACTTCACTTACTAATACAAAAAAAAGTTTCTTCGGTTGAACAACTTTGTTTAATTTATGTTTGCCCTACTTTATTTTGAACATTAGTTTAGTTTTGGGAAACGCACCCCAGGTCGACTCATTTCTATGAGTTAATTTAAGTTAGTGGCACTGGGAGTAACTTTGTGTTCCCAAACATCTCAGATGTTCCTTAATTTGTATGTTAAACTATTGTCAGCATGGTTGAATGGAAGCATGGGAAGGATTTCAAACACACTTTAAAAAAGTACCAGCTGTGCTCATTTATTCAATTAATGTCAAGTATTAAGAAGAAACAAAAACATAACAATGTAACTTAAAAATTTCCAAAGAAAGTCTGTTTTAGATACTTTTAAGAGTTTCTTGGAGTGCCAATAAGCTATTATGATCTTCTGGGTATGATCATGTGATATTAGTCATAAACCGAAATGATTAAACGCTTCAGGCAAAACATTAACAGTCATCTTGCACAATACAAAACTCCACCAACTGTATAGTGACATGCATTCTTAATCATCTTCACATGCTTGTGTTTTGAAGGAAGACAATTGATGTTACAATCAGACAACCTGGTCTCACAGAATTCCGTGAAATCAACACGGACCCTTAACTCAAAAATCTGTGGTAGTTTCACGGAATCGTCGAAAATTCTGCGATGCCTATCTAAGTCAACGACAGGCAGCATCGTGGTCCACACACAGATTCCCAACACACATTTAATTATTTGCATTTTTAAAAGTATATTTTATGAATATTTATAGCCTACTTTTATATTTCGGAGCAACTAACTCCTACCCTAAACCTACCCACTCAACAATATAAAACACATAACAGGCAAATAAAAGTACAGTCACAGTTATTTATTGCAAAAACAGACCAGAAACAGTATAGAAGTATTAACTCATTAATGTTTTAATCGTTGAAATGATGATCGGGCTCCACAGACGCACAATATTTCTCATGATTCAAATGATACAGACGACAGCATGACGCGATCGGTCACGAGACACACGAGAGCCAATGGCATTTTACAATCGAAGTGGACGTAATGACGCAATTGGTCACGCGACATACAACAGCCAATGCTGTCAAAGCTGATGTGACGTTTCTTCCTGCGGCAATATTTGAAATGTATTCATTTAATACTCGCCAGATGGACTAGACGTTACTGATCGTTTTTCGGGATTTTCTTCACACAAATCAATCATTTGGCCTCGGAACACTTGAAATATTTGTAGTTTCTGAATAAATTGTGCCTGCAGTATCTGTGTATCTGCCTGTTATATCCTATTTTTTATAATACACAAATGGGTAGGTTTAGGGAAGGGATGGAGAACTCAAAACTGACTTGTAAGTCCAAAAAAATATTTCATTTGAACAAAGCTCCCAAAACAACTCGCTTCGGATTTTGTCACGTTATTACATCATAGTGTGACGAAAGACCTTATACTCCTGTAGAAGATCAACTCCTACTTCTACATCATTGGCTCTTTAGCCCCGCCCACTGGTTCGAGCATTCGATATAAATACGAAAGAGACGAACACAAGACGTTTTTCTGTGCCGAAACAGCTTCCATTTACCTTCCTTGTGATTATAACATTAAGAAATTGTGACGTAAGGTCAGTAAGATGCATGCTGTTTGTTTGTCTGCTTTATTTTACTGTGAAATAATTTTCAATAAAGACACTTGAATATATGAATATAAGAACGACAGTGCAACATCACTTGTTTATTATAAAAATTAAGTCAGAATTGCATTATATTAAGTCAGAATTGCATTATATTAAGTCAGAATTGCGTGATATTAAGTCAGAAATGTGTGATATTAAGTCAGAAATGTGTGATATTAAGTCAGAATTGTGTGATATTAAGTCAGAATTGTGTGATATTAAGTCAGAATTGTGTGATATTAAGTCAGAATTGTGTGATATTAAGTCAGAAATGTGTGATATTAAGTCAGAATTGTGTGATATTAAGTCAGTATTGCGAGATAGTCAGAATTGTGTGATATTAATATAGTCAGAAATTGTGTGATATTAATATAGTCAGAATTGTGTGATATTAATATAGTCAGAATTGTGTGATATTAATATAGTCAGAAATTGTGTGATATTAATATAGTCAGAATTGTGTGATATTAATATAGTCAGAATTGTGTGATATTAATATAGTCAGAAATTGTGTGATATTAATATAGTCAGAATTGTGTGATATTAATATAGTCAGAATTGTGTGATATTAAGTCAGAATTGTGTGATATTAATATAGTCAGAATTGTGTGATATTAAGTCAGAATTGTGTGATATTAAGTCAGAATTGTGTGATATTAAGTCAGAATTGTGTGATATTAATATAGTCAGAATTGTGTGATATTAATATAGTCAGAATTGTGTGATATTAATATAGTCAGAATTGTGTGATATTAAGTCAGAATTGTGTGATATTAAGTCAGAATTGTGTGATATTAAGTCAGAATTGTGTGATATTAAGTCAGAATTGTGTGATATTAATATAGTCAGAATTGTGTGATATTAATATAGTCAGAATTGTGTGATATTAAGTCAGAATTGTGTGATATTAAGTCAGAATTGTGTGATATTAAGTCATTATTGCGAGATAGTCAGAATTGTGTGATATTAATATAGTCAGAAATTGTGTGATATTAATATAGTCAGAATTGTGTGATATTAATATAGTCAGAATTGTGTGATATTAAGTCAGAATTGTGTGATATTAAGTCAGAATTGTGTGATATTAAGTCAGAATTGTGTGATATTAAGTCAGAATTGTGTGATATTAAGTCAGAATTGTGTGATATTAAGTCAGAATTGTGTGATATTAAGTCAGAATTGTGTGATATTAAGTCAGAAATGTGTGATATTAATATAGTCAGAATTGTGTGATATTAAGTCAGAAATGTGTGATATTAATATAGTCAGAATTGTGTGATATTAAGTCAGAATTGTGTGATATTAAGTCAGAATTGTGTGATATTAAGTCAGAATTGCGAGATAGTCAGAATTGTGTGATATTAAGTCAGAAATGTGTGATATTAATATAGTCAGAATTGTGTGATATTAAGTCAGAAATGTGTGATATTAATATAGTCAGAATTGTGTGATATTAAGTCAGAATTGTGTGATATTAAGTCAGAATTGTGTGATATTAAGTCAGAATTGCGAGATAGTCAGAATTGTGTGATATTAAGTCAGAAATGTGTGATATTAAGTCAGAATTGTGTGATATTAAGTCAGAATTGTGTGATATTAATATAGTCAGAATTGTGTGATATTAAGTCAGTATTGCGAGATAGTCAGAATTGTGTGATATTAAGTCAGAAATGTGTGATATTAAGTCAGAATTGTGTGATATTAAGTCACAATTGTGTGATATTAAGTCAGAATTGTGTGATATTAAGTCAGAAATGTGTGATATTAATATAGTCAGAATTGTGTGATATTAAGTCAGAATTGTGTGATATTAAGTCAGAATTGTGTGATATTAAGTCAGTATTGCGAGATAGTCAGAATTGTGTGATATTAATATAGTCAGAATTGTGTGATATTAATATAGTCAGAATTGTGTGATATTAAGTCAGAATTGTGTGATATTAATATAGTCAGAATTGTGTGATATTAAGTCAGAATTGTGTGATATTAATATAGTCAGAATTGTGTGATATTAAGTCAGAATTGTGTGATATTAAGTCACAATTGTGTGATATTAAGTCAGAATTGTGTGATATTAAGTCAGAATTGTGTGATATTAAGTCAGAATTGTGTGATATTAAGTCAGAAATGTGTGATATTAATATAGTCAGAATTGTGTGATATTAAGTCAGAATTGTGTGATATTAAGTCAGAATTGTGTGATATTAAGTCAGAATTGTGTGATATTAAGTCAGAAGTGTGTGATATTAAGTCAGAAATGTGTGATAGTAAGTCAGAATTGTGTGATATTAAGTCAGAATTGTGTGATATTAAGTCAGAATTGTGTGATATTAAGTCAGAAGTGTGTGATATTAAGTCAGAAATGTGTGATAGTAAGTCAGAATTGTGTGATATTAAGTCAGAATTGTGTGATATTAAGTCAGTATTGCGAGATAGTCAGAATTGTGTGATATTAATATAGTCAGAATTGTGTGATATTAAGTCAGAATTGCGAGATATAGTCAGAATTGGGAGATATAAAGTCATGAGTTGCTGGTGCATCTATATCGTAAAACAGATGCCGTAAATTGACACTAAACCCTTAGAGCTTTCAAATGATGTATCATTTGTTATCATTCTAAATATTTTAGACAATATTCTATAGAGTAAATGCATACCATGTTTACGGTTAACAAAGTGATGTCAAGCCCAAGGTCGGGACAGTAAGGGTCAAGAGGTTAATGTTTCTCCTGTCCTACCTCATAGACCTCTATTGAAAGTACATCACTGTAAACACAATTTACCATAGCTTCTATGTTTCGAAATGAAGGGGTCAGCTGTGGGCGGTTTAACATTAATTTTGCGCATGCACGCACGCACATGCACACACACAGGGACATTCCATAGGCGTAATGGTTTTTATGCTGTACAAACCGTATTTTTTAACACTTTTCTAACACTTCATTTTAGCATTTACTTACTATTTTAAGTTTTGTGGCAATGCTGGCTGGGAAATATAAATCCTAGTTTCAGTTAAATTTATCTCTGGAGGCCTTTCTTTGGGTCTGCCCAAATATTCAGCTGCAGGCCACCAGCCTGGAATTGGAGGTTTCTCCCGTCTTTTAGGCCACAGCAGATAAATGGGGTTTAGCAAGCTAGATGAGTAGAAAATAAAGCAGGCGACTGGAGTGAGGTCATTTGGGGAATAAATCCTCAATTATCCTAAAGATCTTCGATTTTGGTCTCATTACAAGTAAATATACCCGTACAACTCTGGGGAACGCTGATTCGAGTGACTGAACATACCGCCTGACTATCCACATTCCATGACACGAAAGTCACATGAAAGCCCTGAATAAGTTTTGCTCTAGTTAGACAATCTCATCGAAATGCATAATGATCATTAGGTAAATTCCAAGAGTCACAAATAGATTACACATACAGTACAAACACAGCATTACTGTATAAGAAGAAACACACACACAATGTTTTTTGTGAATTGTGGGGACTTTCCATAGGCGTATTGGATTTTATACTGTACAAACTGTACATTCTATCCCCCTTCACTGTCCCTGCCCCTAAACCTACCCATCACAGGAAACATTCTGCATTTTTACATTAAAAAAACAAAAACATTTTTTAGTATGTTTATGAAACCATTTACATTACAATGTCTCAGGTTTATATGACATTGTGGGGACATTTGGTCCCCACAATGTCATATAAACAAGTACACATGTGTACACACACACACACACACACACACGCACACATACACACACGCGCACACATATACACACACATACACACACACACACACACACACACACACACACACACACACACACACACACACACACACACACACACACACACACACAGCACTAAACAAACATAGATACATGCCATTGAACTGATTGTGCACGATTCACATATTTTATTGGATGGGTTTTTATTTTATTTATGCACATTGTTCAGCTTATCGTTGCACTCAAACACAACTCCAAAATAATAAAATAAAATGTAAATATGAAATTCAGCAACTCAGTTCAATTACACATTATTTTCCTCTTTTGTTTATGGTAATGTCCTGACAATCCCATAAGCCTATCAATCCCATCATAGAAGCAAGGTTATTATTTAAAACGAAACCTAAACTAAAACCATTTTAAAAACTTTAATTAAAATTCAAGCAACGAAAACTTATTTCAATTTCTAATTTTCATTTACTTTAAGTATAAATAAGAGATATGATAACAGCAGATAGTAGTCAGGAATTCACAAGACCTACAGGAATGACATCATCATTGCACAAACACTCACCTGACAGCTACAGTTCACAGTAGGATTGCTTTTTTTCCGGACGATGATGGCCAGAAAGTAAAGAGCAAGTGACCGTTGTGCGGCACCTGAGGCTGAAACGAGCAGAAGTTCAAATGGCAGCAGCAGAGAGGCAAGACATAGTTAGTCATTTTGGATAAAAAAAATCTGCTAAATTAATACATAATTAAGTAAAACATGTTGATGTATTGATAGTGTTAAGAAACAATAAGTAAAGAAACCCTGGGTAAAGGGACGCTTCACACCTGAAATTCAAACAAAGTTGTTACAACCATTCCCAACTAGTCAGAAAAGCCCATTAAGGAAAATAACATTAGAATAACAATAACATGAGAATACGCAAACCTAGAGCCTTTATGTAAATAGGTCACGTGATGCGTTTGCCCAATCAATGACACTGACAGCGCAAATATGCATATAAGAACTTTAACCTCATCCTTCCCTCGGGTCATTTTGACCCGAAACTCATTTCCTTTTTTTAATTGAGTGTTCATCAGAGTGGTCCAAGACCCAATGACTTTAGACACACTTGAACCATTGAATTCACACATAAAAAACTGTGACTGGATTCGATGAGTTTTGAGGTTGAAATAAAAAAAAAAGTAACAAATCCTTCCCTAGAGGGTCAATCTGACCCCCATAGGAATGAATGGGATGCGAGTAATGCTTTAGTAGAAAAACCTAAAAATTCTCACAACTCTAAATAAAAATGCTAAGATTTTACCAAAAAATTATTTTATAATGTCTGCATGTGTATGTGAACGCATACTGAAGTCAAACTGACTTTAGGACCCAGTGGAACAGCTCATTTGCTCCATATAGAGCTATAAGGCCATGTTGGGTGATTTTGTTGTGTTGTGGCTTCATTTAGTACAGCTGCACTACTGGGCCACCGTAGAAGACACTGAAAAACACATGCAGTGCCACTGAGAAATCCAACTGCTCATCAATGCAATGTGTGCCACTTTCATCCACTTAGATGTATTTAGAATAAGGCTATCTCTGAAATTTGTTCTCACCATAAAA